>NW_011499911.1:336807-378826 GCF_000495115.2 Populus euphratica
AAATATGGCTCTCCCTCTTCCGCTCACCTCTCTAGTCCTTATTTGTTTAGCAGCCGAGGGAAGGAACAATGAAAGTAGGCAAATTTCCTTGGCAGCTAACTGAATTAACGGTACTGGTTTTTTGGTTTTTCTTATTTTTTACACACAAAAAAATGTCCTTGGTAAATAAATTAAATCAAGAAATTATTATTAGGTACTCCACACACTTGTAAAAATAAGATTTGATATTATTATTATCATTATCATCATCATCCAAGAAATGTTGATAATTTTTTATTGGATATTAAAGTTATTTTTCTTATCTCAATTGGTATGTTTATTGAAAGGAATTACTAAGTTTTGTCTATTTGGATAAATTTCTTCCTTTCATAATGTGTGTGGACATTAATATAAAAAATAGCAAAATACCACCATTTAAAATATATTTAAAAAATAACATATTTTTATGAGTTACAAATACCAATTATGACTTTTAAAAAATAAATATTGCCACATTTTTTTTATACTCACAACTCTCTATAATTTAAAAAAAAAACCAACCCAATAATAATCACAATTCACAAATCATCTCTAATAAACTTTATAAACATGCTTCACAATTAAAATCAATACACTTCACAATTCATAATTAAACACGATAAAAATTTATATGATATTTTATTAAATTTAAAATAAATTTATAATTTTTAAAATATAAAACATATAAGCTAACTACATCTAAAAGTCACCCAAACTCATAAATAAGTCTGCACGACCATCTTAAATTCATCCAACTTAAAGACAGGCTTGTAGCATTAATATGGAGGTCAACACCAAAATCATTTTAGCTTATAGTCTATTATAAAGCACTCGTGGACGAACTTGCACCACCACCCTAACTCGTCCAATTCGAGGACAAGCCTATAGCACTTATATAAGAGTTAGCATCAAAATAAAATGGAGTTGTCATATAAAATTCTAATGCATAATTTTATTACTAAATATTCATTTTCAAATGGTCTATCTCTTAAGAGATTTATAATTTCTTAAATAAACCCAAAAACTAGAAAACTTGAAAATAAATAAATAAAGTAATAAAAAATGGAAAAAATTACTAAACATAATATTTAATTTCCTAAATTAAATAGAAAGAAATAAAATAACTTGAACAACAAATATTTTTTCCTAAAATTCTCTTGTATTAGTCTTTCTAGATCGAAAAAATCTTACTTTTAAGTTCAAATTACTCTTATTTCAATCTCGTGGAAATTTGATCAAGACTCTTCAGTGTTTTTTTTTCTTTCCTCACTTCATATGTATAACAATTTTAAATATCATCTCTAATTCTTTCATGTTAGATTTTATATAAGAAACATCATTTAACAAATGATATTCTCTTTATTGGCTTCTAGAATGATGAATTGCAAATCTAAAACTTTCTTTATGAACATGTGTTGTATTCATATAACCCTTGAACAAATCTAGCTTTGGTTTAATAGTAAACTTGTAATAAAAAGGATATGCGTAACTTAAATTAACAAAAATTTTTTTGTTAAATCTCTTTATATTCAACTTATAACTTACCAATAAAGACATTATTTATGACAATATCATTGTCATTATTTTCCTATCATCATCAACATAATCATAATCAAAATAAATATTATAAATTGATGATTGATTCTGATTCACAAAATAACTAGAATAATCAAACATTTCAATTTCAATATCATATCCATCTCAATCAAGAGATTCCCTTTTCTACTAATGCTTACAAAATGAACTCTCAAAACAAGTAATGGATCTATTATCACTTTTCTCACAATCCTCTAGTTTTCCATTCTTCATCTCCACTAATTGATGAGATAATTCTTCAATTTATCTATGCATGTTTATTATCTCCATTTGATGTGTTAATTTCTTAATTTGTTTTTGTATGTCTTTTATCATAAGTTTCTAAATGTTGGTTTCTCGAAAGAAAACCTCTTTATCGCTGTCACACTGTAACAAGTATAAGACTCTCCAAAATTAAAAGGAAAAATAAAAATAATAAAGTTGTCATCTAATATTTTTTTAAAAAAAAACTAGAAATCCCAAAATTAACAAGTCTGGAAGATATAAGTACAGGGTTGATTATACCTAAGAGAAGATCGATATCATCCAAACTGCATCCTGTCAAATGAAAGTTTACCTTTGCTACATGTTTTACTAAATACATTATATGCCTACTATTAACTTTATAAGTTTATTCCTAAGCTTATATTGTTTACGCTACTCATTTTGAAAAAGAAGATTGAAAATCTATCAAGCAAGTTGATGTCAAATTCTAAATAAAAAAAAGATTCGTTGAATTTTGTCTAGAATGAAAAATTTTAATATTAATCCTAGAAAAGGGAGATTTTGCTAATTTGGGAATTCTAATGAAAATTTTGACTTTAAACCCTCAAAATAGAATACTTCATCAATTTAAGAATTTTAATGAAAATTTTAAAGTTAATCTCTCGTAATATGACTTTGGAATTTTAACAAAAAAAATCATGTTAATCCCTGAAAATATGAGATTTAATCAATTTAAGAACTTTAATGGAATTTTAAAAAAGAATTTTAATGTTAATCCCTAAAATTAGAAGATTTCATCAATTGAAAATTTTAACAAAAGGTGTGACGTTAATCTTTAAAAACAAATGATTTTCTTAATTTGAGGTTTTTAATATAATTCTAACATTAATCTCTAAAAATGGGAGAATTCATCAATTTGGCAGTTTTTTATTAAAATTTTCATATTAATCATTAAAAATAAAAGATTTCATAGATTTAGAAATTTTAACAAAATTTTATGTGTTAATCCTTAAAAATAGAAGATTTTATTTATATAGAAAAACTTGGATGAAGATTTAACGACTAAGATTAATCTAAAGAACATAACCTAATTAAGCTAATTTTCTAATTAAAATACCTTAGATAAACAAATTAAAGCTGAACATAAAATATTTCACATCTCATATTATTCATTTATGCATTATTTAAGAAATCAAGAACATCTATATAGCATATAATTTTCTCATTTATTACAATCAAAGACATATAATATAAATTCCAATAAACTAAACAATATTGAAATTAAAACAGAATAAAAATAGAAAGAATTGAACTTTAAATTTCCAAATATTTATTTGCATGTTAACATAACATCCCATGAATGAAATCCCCGTACAAGCATAACAATGTTATATCTCATTAACCAAACGTGACTTCATGAATTGAAAACCCTAAAGACTATTATTATTAGGGTTCAAATAACATTTCACACCTAACATTATCAAGGTACATCTAACCATTGTTTTTTTTAAAAAAACTTTTCTAACATGCTTTTTATAGAAAACACCAATAACTATTATTTAAAATGTGTTTACTGAAAAAAACCAAGTTATTTCTTACCTTGTTAATATTTCATAGTAAAAAAAACTCTTAAAATTGATTCCTAATAACCCAACATAGTTTTAGTGGAAGTATGAAAATCATAATCATCTTTTATGACTTTTATAATAAGGATAACTTAAGATATCTTTATTTTTCATCATTATTAGCTCTTATTTCTAGGAATTCAAATTTTTTCCTTCATACAAGCATATAAACATGAACTATTAACTAGCAAATATGCATCAAACTTCATTATACTTAAACAAAGTTCAACTTATTAGGTTTATCCCTGGTATAAACCCATGATCTTGGAATTCATCCTTTCATAACTTGTTAACCAGGACTATTTTGGTGCGTAATAATTAGAAAAAAAACAAAAAACAAGATATTTAACACAAATAAAGGTTAGAAATGTACATTATACTATTTTTTATATATTTAAGGAATGAGTGATTTATACATAACACCTTTCTAAGTGTGAAGGAATATAATAATGAGTAAGAAAAATAATGGAAGGAGGAGTTGAAGTTTATTAACCATTGTCATGACCATGTCTTTCTAGATAAAAAAGAAGAAGTGATTATTATCATGTCCAAGTATATTAGGATTTAAAAGTAATGGGGTTATCAAGTAAGTGGACTTCTTCTTTGTATTTTATGGTTAATTTTATATAAATAATAATTATTTATGTGAGAGGTTTATCAATAAATAATTTAATTCAAGGATTGTTAAGTCAGTAGCTTGTCATGTTTATATTATTTTATTAATTAATAATATACTAAGAGTTCATTATTTTAATATAAAGTTGCAGGTTAGAGAATTTTTACATGTGGAAGAAGAAAGTATTTAATTTTAAATTTTTTTTAGTGTTTTTAAATTATTTTGATAGTTGATGTAAAAAAAAAATTTTAAAAATAAAAAATAAATATTATTTTAAATATATTTATAAATAAAAAATAATTTATATTATATTTTCAAACACATGGCAGGTAAGAAAAAAAAGAGTAGAAGCTTCTTAACAATTGTCCCGGGTAGAGATGATTGTATTAAATAATTGGATCAATTTATTATTATTATTCTATGGCTAATTTCAACATAACACCAATCATTCCATTTATTTTATGTTTCCCTTATCCTCTACTCTTTTTGTACACCATTTCATACGTACATCCTCAATGTTTTGTTTTTCCTTAAAAAAAGAGAATTAATTACTCATGTTTAATCCGCTGTTGGAAGGGCGATGGCATGGGAACTCATCCACCGTACTGTTGTTTTCCCACCAGGAGCATTGTCTCCTTTACGTGCTCATCCATATGATGGAGCGACACGTCAAGTGGGCAGGTGTGGGGCCGCAAGTGTTGATTTTGTCCCTCGACATGGTGTGCGAGAATCACTTTGAGGATGATGAATCCACTGAATCTGTACTATAAAAATCTAGGATTTTTTTTAATGTGTGGTGTTTGGACGCCCACCAGGAAAAGAAAAGGAAAAATATTACTAAATATTCGATTCCTTAGCGCTTAACCATTATTTGATTTTGGCTTATATATTAAAAAAATCAGCCTTCTATGGTCAAGTCGCCGGTGGGAATTCCGCCGTACCAGATCCACAATCAAAGTGCCGCAGCATCTCCCCTTCTGTTCTGCTGACGAGCAAGGTGTTGAGAGCTTGATTTTATTCTGTGTGGAGAGAGAAAAGTGTGATTTTATGCTGCCTTTATTTCGATGCTGGCAACAATACAGTGGATACATGCATACAAGGCAGCTTTCCTGTACAGTGTAATAAACCACTGGAAAAGGCTTTTTCTTTTTTCTTTTTTCTTTTTTCTTTTTTTATGTTAGCAGTGGCTTAAAGCCAGGGCGGCGATCGAGGTTTTTCTTTTTCTTTTTCAAAGCAGCACATAGAAAAAAATAACAATTGAAAACTTATTTAGAAAATAAGACGGTTCAGCCATTCAAAGCCTGTTTACAGCATGTTTCTTTATAAAAGACATCAAAAGACACTGTATTTTCACTGGAGCCCTGCATTGCTGAAACACCAGATGCAAAGCATTGTGAATTTTTATAGTGCTTTGTTTTTTATCCCAAAACATTTTTTTTTTTTAACCTTTACAAGACCAAGTTGATGGACATGTTACGTGAATATGTGAAAGAGAAAATAATTAAAAAATTAAAAATTAAAGTAAAAAAATAAAAAAAATAAATAATTTGTTCAAAATCTTCACGGAGAGTTTTTTTGGTACTAGTAACTTTGAAATAATAAATTTTTGGTTTCTTTAGTTTTTAAAAATTAAATTTTATTTTTTTTATTTATCAGTATGATTTAAAAGATAAGATAAAGAGTTGTTAAATTTTAATATTAAAAAGAAAAAATCTTAATTATTACTAATCTCAAGCATGAAATAGAATAATATCAATGGATCCTATTTCATGTTGGGAGTTTTATAGGGTTTTTTTTGTTTTTTCTATCATTTGAAAAAGTAGATTTAATCTCAATTTTTTTTTAAGAATTCGAGTTGATTTTAAATTTTTAAACATTTTATTTTGTCATTTACATAAACAAGTTTATTAAATTATATAGGATATTTTCCATGTGTTTCGGATAAATAAATAAAAATAGAAAATTTTGATTTTTTAGCATAAAATACTCTTGTTTTAATTTTTTAGCAACTCTGAGATCATCGGATACAAGGGGCACACATGACGTGTCATTTGTAGAAATAATTGGTAGGGCATCCAAGCAAAAAAATAAAAGTAAAAATGGGCAAGCACGTGGGGCTCCGCGTCCAGGAACTAGTTCATTAGGACTAGATTCTTGGCGCCTCTTCAAAGGATTTTCCTTTATTTTTTATTTTTAAATTCATTTAAATAAAATTAAAGAATTAATTTTTTTTATATTATGATGAGATTTTTTTTTCTAGTTTATTTTTTATAAAATTATCTCAATCTCATAATTCATAATTCATGTTATAATTTAATGATACAATCAAGTTGATTTAATTTTTTTTATTTCTTTCTAATTTTTTTTAATTTTATAATTCAATAAGAAGTTGATTAAAAATTAACCTTTGTATTTTTTTATATGTTGTTTTTGGTGATCTTATTCACCTGATTTGGATCATGAGTTTTACTTGTTTATTTAGGTTTATTTAATTTTTTTTCTATAAATTGAATAGATTTTTTCATTTTTTAATATTTAGTTAATTAAAATTAAAATTTTTAATTTATTTTAATTTTTATTTCTTATAATTATCAAGATTTTATGACTCATATCAATTTAATATATTAATGTTTTAATATTAAGAAAACAAATATATCATTTCATATATTACTATCTTAGTATTTAAAAAATATTTCATTCATAATACATCAAATTTTAGTTTCTTATCATCTTTATATTTTTTAATAATTAAAAATATCATATATGCAATTTAGAGCAAGCCTGGTATATCATAAAATTTTAACATCACTGAAAAAAGAATTTTTTTTTGTTAAATTCACACATTAAACTTTTCTTTGAATTCTTTCACGTGTATATGTATTTATTGGGGGGGGCTAAATAAGAATTGCCATGGATTTTGCTGACGGTCTCTCTGGAATTTGAGAGAGTCCCACTAGAGGGACCACCACTCGCGATCCCTTGATTCTTCCACTGTCTTTTTATGAGAAGTTCTCTTTCCGTGAAAGGTTGTGACCAGCACGTGGCGTGTTGCCGCCCGCCACCTTAGCCACGTGGTCAAGTCTTCGCGCGCACAAGTGTCCTAACTGACGCCGATTGGTGCGGGTTTTGTTTCAGCACGGCCACAATCCTCACGCTCGGAGCACGCGTTAATTGCATGCCGGAGATAGCTCCGCCGTTTGAGAACTGATTGACGAGAACAGCATGAATCTGGTCCGTTGATATCACGAGATCTTACGTTATGTCCAACGCCATACGAAATCAGTGGATTGAATGTTTTCTGATTTGTATACTGGACTTTCATGTGATAGTGACGTGGAGGTTTAACGGTCAAAAGTGAATGGTCAAACTGGGAGTATTTCTGGACACCTCTTCACTTGACAGTGTTTGTCTTCTTTATCAAAAACTCTAATCTAGTGTGTGTAAGAAAACTTGGCATTGAATTTCCATAAGAAAATAAAAAAAATCTATTTGGTCCTCGGTGTGAATAAAAGTTTTGACGAGTTAAAAAATAATATTCAAACTTTTTTTTGTTGTTTAATGTATTTTTTTTTTGAGAAAAACAATTTCATCCTTTATTGTTATTAATTTTTAAAATTTAACTTAAAATAAAAAAGTACAGTTTCATTTTTTTTTCTCATTTTGCTTAAAATGTCTAATTGAAATCTTGATTATAAATTTAATTTGTTAATTCAAATTGATGAGGATCTTTTTAAATTTTATTTTTAATTCTTTTATAAATTTATTTCTAAAATTAATCTATTAATTAAAACCCAATCAAAACCCAACTAAAAAAAATAACAGAAGGAAAAGAAAAAAAAATTATTCATCCAAGTTAATTTATTATGATCGAGTTTTTTATCTAGATTATAAAAAAATTTTATTAATGGGGATTAATATAATATTTTTTTATTTTATCTTATAAATTTATTTTTCTCAATTAAATTACTTGGCATTTCGTTATTTTACTTTTTAGTAAGGGTTAAGTAAGGTTAAGACAATAATTATGTGAATTAATTTTTTACCAAGATCACCGTTTAAAAATGTTGATTATTTTGCACTTGGTCTACTCGGCTGGGTTAATTTTTTTTGCTCTTGGTCTGCTCGGTCATGTTAAAAAAGCTACACCAATTATTTATTTATTTATAAATATATATATAGATATATATATATATATATATATGATAATAGATTAATTTTATTAGATATACTAATAGAGTTTTTAATCATCATTTTAAATATTTTATCATATATAAGCTAAAATAACGATATTTATATTTTTTTAAGCCCTCCAGCAAAACAAAAGGCCCAACGGCCAGTAATTAAACTATTAGCCATTTATATTTATTTTCTAACTGTTTTAGAGATTATTGATGATAAAAGTCTTACTTCATAATTTTTAATTAAAACCACATCGATGGTGTTTAATATTTTCATGAAAACATGTTACAAACTGTTTTATTAAATCATTTAGACAACCTTTAAACCCAAAAAAAAATAATCATACATTATTGCAGTAAATATTACTATTACTATTATTAAAAATAATAAAACTATTTTATGTAATTATTCCAACATAAATTTATCGTTTTGAAGCGCAAAAGTTATCATAACACGACCAATCACACCAATTTGTTTGAATATTAAAATCATCTGTATCTTTGATCTAATGTCACTAAGGTAACAAATATGTTGTAGCAATGCATGAATAAATATGATCACTAATATTCCAGTTACATTAAAAAACTACATTAATCATAAAGTTTTTTAATGATATTAAAAATATTTTGGATAGTCTGCCTAATTTTATAACATTTAAGTGGTGTTTTCATAGTTTAGCCTATTTTTTTTTTAAAAATACAATATTGTTGATGAAAAAAAAATCATATTTTACCAATAAACCAATTATTTAAATGTCTACAAGAAAAATAAAAATCATGGGATGGTAAAAATAAGATTTAATCAAAATTTCACTTTCTTCTTCTTCTTTTTTAATTTTCACAAATTAAACAATATTCTTCTAAATAATGTTTTCTTTGTTTTTTGTATTATTACTGGACTTTACAGTTTACACCTCAAAATCATGATTTATGTGGAAAAAAGTCCCCAGAGAAAGAATAACAACCAAATCAGTGAAAACACAAATTCTCAGAAAATGAAATTCAATTTATTTATTTTATTATATTTTTAATATATTAATATAAAAAATAAATTTTAAATTTTTTTAAAAATATTATTTTATTATAATTTTTAGCAAAAAAACATTTTTTTAAGAAACCTAACTGCACTCCAAATCAATTCCTAGGAAAAATGATGCAACAACACCAGGAATTCTGGAAATAAAAAAATTCCGAGAGGGATCATTATCAAGGTGATGTTTGGTTCTCAATGCTTCGAATGAGCCTAAACTCATGTTCTGAACCCCATGTAAATTACATTTTGGACCTTAGCCCACTAAACAAAAGCCCCTAAAGTTTGGGCACGATAAAATGGTCCATTTTCGAAAACCATAAAAAAAATAATCACGTGGAAGACTATCTTTGCATGTTTTTAAACCAATTCAATTTTTAAATTTTTTTAAAACTTTTAAAAGTAAATTAAGGAACTTAAATGATAGTTGATATTAAATCAGATCTAATCTAATTGGAAGGTTGATTTTGATTTAAAAAATTGAGTGGATATCAACCTAATTAATTCAGGTTCGAGTTCGCGTAAATTTTTAAATTTAAATAACATAAATTTAATTATACCACAAACTCATCCCAACTCTTTTCACTATAAAATCAAGAAATAAGAAATGAAAAATTTTAAAAAATTATTCAGATATTCCCTAATTATAACATTTTATACGGTAACATTAGACACAAAATTTTTATAAGTAGATTTAATCTTCATGTTCTTTTCAGTTTCGGACCCAGTTGATCCATCTAAAAGCTAAAACCCCTCTACATCGGACCTTAGAGGGCTTTTATAGGCTTTAAGGATTACGAGCCCAATGTGTTGGGTTTCACTTAGCTGACTCACTGACTAATTTACTAAGTTTCTGACTTTAGTTTTAGTTCTTAACTAAACTATTAATTAATCCCAACCCTAACACCAGCGTCGAAAGATTTTTTGGTTTTTGCCTACGCAAGCCAGAAGGACATTGTAGTAATTTGAAACATCACAAAGTCCCACTCTTCTTCTTGCTCTTAACACCTATTTATACCCTATATTTTTAGTTTTGCTTCCATTTACCTTAACTTCTCTTTCTCAGAGGCTTACTAAACTATATATCAATATCAATCCAAACACGGCCCTAGGGTTTTCTCCACCTCACCCCCTCAAAAACCCTAGCTCAAACCCGCACCACTGGCACACGTAATCATAAAAGATCTCTTAAATCACCATCAGGTAAGCTACTTCTGATAACCCTTTAAAGAAAAAGGCTCAGACTTCGGTATTGGGCTCTCTTTAGAACTGCCAGAATCCTAAAAAGGCAATCAAATTCTGCTGGGTTTTGATTCTTGAGCCGTTTTTAATCATGGATGATGTTGAAAAAGCGATACTTATAAGTTTTGAAGAATCGGGCGCTATAGATTCAGCTCTAAAATCACAAGCACTCTCTTTCTGTCAGCAAATTAAGGAAACCCCAACTGCATGCCGCATTTGCATTGAGAAGTTATGTTTTTGCAACCTTGTTCAGGTTCAATTTTGGTGTTTGCAGACTTTACATGAGGTTATTAGGGTTAAATATGCTATGTTGAGCTTACAAGAGAAGGATTTCATTAGGAAATCAGTGTTTTCTATGTGTTGTTTTGAGGTTATTGATGATAAGAATAACAATGCTGTTAGGATTTTAGAGGGTGCCCCTGCATTTATAAAGAACAAGCTTGCGCTGGTTTTTGTCACTTTGGTTTATTTTGATTACCCTTTAATTTGGTCTTCGGTGTTTGTTGATTTTTTGCCTCATTTGAGGAAAGGGGCGGTGGTTATTGATATGTTCTGTAGGATTTTGAATGCTTTGGATGATGAATTGATCAGTTTAGATTACCCACGGACACCTGAGGAGATGGGGGTTGCGGGGCGGGTTAAGGATGCTATAAGGCAGCAATGCATAGCGCAGATAGTGAATGTTTGGTATGAAATTGTTTCTATGTATCGGAATTCTGATCTGGACCTTTGCTCTAGCGTGTTAGAATCAATGAGGAGGTATATTTCATGGATTGATATTGGGTTGATTGTGAATGATGCATTCATTCCATTATTGTTTCAGCTGATTTTAGTTAGCGGGGGATCTGAGCAGCTTCAGGGTGCTGCTGCAGGGTGCATTTTGGCAGTGGTTTCCAAGCGGATGGATCATCAATCAAAGTTAGCAATATTGCAGAATCTTCAGATAAATAGGGTTTTTGGGTTGGTAACTGGAGATATTGACTCAGAGTTGGTGTCAAAAGTAGCTGCATTGATTACAGGGTATGCCGTTGAGGCTCTGGAGTGTTATAAACGGGTGAACACGGAGGATGCTAAGGGTGTTTCTCTGGAGCTTTTGAATGAAGTTTTACCATCTGTTTTTTATGTAATGCAGAACTGTGAGGTGGACACCACATTTAGTATTGTGCAGTTTCTCTCTTGTTATGTTGCCACTATGAAGAGCCTTTCTCCATTGAGAGAGAAACAACTGCATCATGTGGGGAAGATGTTGGAAGTTATTTGTGCACAAATTCGTTATGATCCTATCTACCGTGATAATCTTGATATGCTGGATAAGATTGGGAGAGAGGAAGAAGAAAAGATGGTGGAATTTAGAAAGGACCTATTTGTGTTGTTACGTAGTGTGGCTCGTGTGGCACCGGATGTTACTCAAATGTTTATCAGAAACTCTTTAGTCAGTTGTATCTCATCTGTGTCAGAAAGAAATGTTGAAGAGGTAGAAGCTTCTCTTTCTCTTTTGTATGCACTTGGAGAGTCATTAAGTGATGAAGCCATAAAAACTGGAAGCGGACTGTTGAGCGAATTGGTGCCAACCCTCATTTCGACTAGGTTTCAGTGCCATTTTAATAGGTTAGTTGCACTTGTGTATTTAGAGACTATAACTAGATATATCAAGTTTGTCCAGGAGCATACCGAGTGTGTCCCCATGGTTTTGACTGCATTTCTGGATGAGAGAGGAATTCACCACCCAAACTTCCATGTGAGGCGTAGAGCTAGTTATCTGTTCATGAGGGTTGTGAAATTGCTAAAAGCAAAGCTCGTTCCTTTCATAGAGTCAATTTTGCAGGTAGTAAGCAAACCATCTTCTTGTTTTATGGCAATAAATTGTCTATAAAACTTGTTCTTATAGATATTATTCAATTTTGATATCTTGATATTCTTTGAATCGACAGAGCCTCCAAGATACAGTAACTCGGTTTACATCTCTGAATCATACATCAAATGATTTTTCAGGATCTGAAGATGGTAGCCACATCTTTGAGGTACTTCAACCATACTGTGTTCTCTTCTTAAATTCTCTCAACTTTTAGTTTTGAATACACATACACGTTCAGACATGCATTGCATCTTGACATACAGGTAAATAGATTTTTTTAGTTTGTATGAAATTTCCATAGCGTGATGGTTCCTTGGTTTCTTCTGATATATGTGGATACAATTTACAGGCAATTGGTCTCTTAATTGGGATGGAAGAAGTACCATCTGAAAAGCAATCTGATTATCTATCTTCACTGCTCACTCCTCTTTGCCACCAGGTTATGGTTAAATTTGAAGTTTGCTAAAACATTTATTTACCTTTCCTTTCCACTGCTCATTTTTTGAAGTGCGTTTACTTATACTTATCTAAAACTGTTGTTAGAATCTCTTCTGAAGAGCTTCTTTGAACATGCATCCTGTGCCTAATGGCATTTTTACTGATTTTCTTATACATGCTTCTGAAGTATTCTTGTTTGATCCAGGTGGAAACATTACTCATAAATGCCAATGCACTGAGTCCGGAAGAGTCTCCAGTGAAAATTGCTAATATTCAGCAAGTAATCATGGCAATTAATGCACTCAGCAAGGTTCTTTTTCCCTTTGGCTTTCTAAATTCTATTTCATGCTCAGTTTTCCCTTCATTGAGAAAATGTTTTTATTTCATGTTACTTTGTTGTTGGCGATGGGGTGGATATTCTTTAATCACTTGTAATTAATTGACAACACTTAATCACATGAATTTTTTGCACATTAGGCTTCCTCATTTTGGTGATTATATTTTTTTTCATTGTGCTAGGATACAAACTTAGCATGTTTCTCTTGACAGAATTTTGTGATTCTTTGTTGGAATCTTAATTTTAAAGAGATGTAATGTCTCAAGAAAATTTCCTTTTCTGACACAGGGTTTTAGTGAGCGTCTGGTAACCACGAGTCGCCCTGCAATAGGTGCCATGTTTAAGAAGGTGGGTATTTCAGATCTTTAGTTTTTGTTTCTTGAGCCACATGCTATCTCTGGGTTGGTCACCTTTTGCAAAATCCAGTGCGTTCATGAACCTGTCTATACGATTTAACATGATTGTCTTCATCATTTTTATGATTAAGTACTTTTAAGTCAGGCATGATATCTTGCTTATGGCTGTGCTGATATTTTTTTCCTCCATGCCTCAGTGTGGTGGACTGTTTGCATATTTATTCATTTACCTTCTATACTGGTGGGATGACAGTTTTGCTGCGCTACACTCCATCATCTGTTTCATTCCTTTGTTCTTTGAATTCCTAATTTAGGTCTTCTACATTTTTAATTATTGCAATATTTATGGTGATAAATTGAGAATGAAATGTTACATTGCATATTGCTAGATGCTAGGATCTGCTAGACACCACTGTAGAAAAAGTTAGAACAGAAATTCTATCATTGCTCCTCTTTTCTTTGTGATGAGGTTTTATTTTCTCTTTGTGATCCAGACATTGGATGTTCTCCTCCAAATACTTGTTGTTTTTCCAAAGATACAGCCTTTACGGAACAAGGTAAGAATGGGACATGGGGCCATGGAAGTACTTTAATTTGATATTTTGTTGGCTTTGCATATTGCCTAAAGCTAGCATTCATTGTATTCAGGTTACGTCCTTCATTCATCGTATGGTAGATACTTTAGGTGCATCTGTATTTCCATTCCTTCCCAAGGCATTGGGACAATTGCTTGCAGAAAGTGAGGTATAAAAAACAATTCCCATTTTACCAGTCTACAATCTTCACTCATACAGCTAATATTGATGGTTTTTTTTCCCCCCCTGTTTTGTTGATTACATTATTTCTATTTTTATGTAATCCTGAATGCTCTTTGGATGGAACGGGATTTGATTATTTGCCTGGCTTATTTGTTCTATGGATGATGTCCTGGGGCAGGAGCAATACCTGATTGTGAGCCCACATCAAGTTTAGGAGGGGGATGTGTTTCATTGGGGTTTTTTACATGCAGATCTGTTATGGTCATTCCCTAGGACCGTGTGCAATATTATTCAAGAATAGAAAATCTCCATATATTTCTTATTCTTGTCACTTTAAGTTTTACCAATTGACGACTGGAATTGCTATATGTCAAGATATTTGACCCATTAAGAAGGAATTTGGCCTTGCTTTACTGAACTAGGACAATAATGATTTTGATAATATCAGGTACAAGTTGGTGCAGGACTGGTTTGAATTTTTTATTGTACAAGTGTTTTATGTTGGGTTCAGGCTTGGACATTCTGGGAATGAAATGTCTAGATTAAAGAGGATTGGGGTTTGGAAATTGAGTTGGAATGAGTGAAAAACTAATGGTGTCATTGCTAAAAATATTGCAATTGTACTTATTGAAATACTACATAGCTATACAGAGAGAGGGAGGCTAGTGTCCCACAGCGAGAGATTAATAGATATTCCCAGTGCGATGCTCTCTCACTCATGCAAAAGTGAGATCCATGGTTATCATGGTGCATCCTACTTTTATATGAGGAGAAAGCACTGTATCAGGAGTACCTAATAATTTCCTAGTGCAATAAAGACTTAGGTTCCTAAATAAGTGAACACTAGGAAAAGAGAACCTAAACAAGAAGCTATAAATATTTTTAAAGATAACTAAAATAAAAATCTTGACCTATGAATTTTCCGGGAAATCTAAAATTATCGAAATACCCCTGCAAACCTGAAATTACAATATATTCCTGAGTTATGGAATCAAACAAAACCACATAAAAGTAATTTGTTCATTTCCCACAACACAAGCTGCTGCATTTTGGGGAAATTTATGTTTTGTAGCAGTAGTTAGGATGTTAATTTACTGCCTACTTTCAGCCTGCATGAGTACGGTAGAGTGACGAAAGGAAATGATCCCATCATGTAACTTTGATTGAAAGCATTAAATGGTTAAAGTTTAGTTTGTCGGGCTCCCCTGGATGTGAGACAGCAGTTATTTTTGTTACAAGGGTTCTAGCTTGCTTTGTCCTTTCAGCAATTCCTTAAAGGTTTAGCCATGGCTGCGTATTATTTGATGGTGTGTTCGGATAAAAGTTACACAATTAAACCTTTCTTGCCATCCCCAAGGATGCTAATATGTTTGAGCAATTATAATCTTGTGCTGGAATGAAATGTCAGCTTTCTCCTTGTGCAATGGCAGAGCCTGAACAATTTTTGTGGTCATTGTGCATTTTATCACTTTTAAACAGAACATGCATTTTTTCATATTAGGTTTTGGCGCTTTTTTTTTCTTATCATATGTACTAGGACATTCTTAAAACAACAAAAAGAAAAAGAAAAAGATGAGAGAATAAATATATAAAAGAATAATGAATTTCTTCTTTGATTTAGAGCAACATTTGGAAGTGGAACCTCATATAAGTAAGCAATTGAAAATAACACATTAGATGGTGGTTGAAAGAAAATAAAAAGAAACGAGTAATAGAACTTGTGGGGAAAAAGTAGTTTTTATTTCAGGCAAGTTTTACAGAGAAAGGTGAAAAGGAAAGTTTAAGCATAAACAACTAGATTTTTTCTTTAACACCATAAAGAGAAATAATTTCTCAAAAAGAAAAGAACATAAGAGATATAAGAATATTATTTTCAATATTGAAAGAGAAACTTTGTGGTGAGAGAGAAAATGTGAAACGTGTGGACGGATAATATTGCATTTTCACTATTTTTTCACCAGTTTTAATAATGGCTCATTGCTGTATGCTATGAAAAAAATCTCCTCTTATAATCTAAATAAAAAAAGAAGGTGCTTTCATAATGGTTTAACAGTTCTAAAGACCTGTAAGCAGACCCCTTATTTCCTGCTGCAAGTGCCTTTTTCTTAGGCACTTGTTGTTCTGGTTTCTAGTCACAGTTTTTTGTGTACATGAATTGTAAAAAACCACCGTTTGGCTTCTTTAGTGCTTGCCTTCGGAAGTTACTTAGATTCAACTTCTTTATGATGACATTAGACAAAAGTGATGGTTTTTTCCCAGATTTGATGGGGTTTAGCTTCAAGGAACTCTACATGGACATCTTTTGGAACCATGCATGAAAATGTTTATTGCATTAAATTGGTTTCGCATTTTCTCTTGTGACATGAATGCCTGATTCTAGATTTTGTTTTATTGTAGCCAAAGGAAATGGCTGGTTTTCTTGTTCTACTCAATCAGCTTATATGCAAATTCAGCACCTCAGTGCATGACATAGTGGAGGAAGTTTTTCCTGCTATTGCTGGTAGAATATTTAGTCTTATCCCAACTGAACCATTTCCTTTAGGACATGGAACCAATTCTGAGGTATGGAAATTCTATCTATAGATATTTATCAATCCCTTGGGTGTAGTTAACATTCTCCTTTCAAGGGTCTATCTTTAAAGCAAATGATGAATGTATTTTTAGCTTCATTATGTTAATTTTCCAGACATTGTTCAAGTTTTGGTTCTTAAGAGTTTAAATGTTATCTTATGTGTGCTTGGATGGTATCTTTCCTTTCTGTTGCAAGAGTATAAATTTGTGTGAAATTATGCTGCTATCCAATATTACTTCTACTTTTGTTTACATCACATTGTTTCATGTACTATTTCATCATGCTGAAAGCATGCTCGATGGTGAAGGCATCATAATAGTTGGCAATTCAATTTTTTTCATCTCAGTGAAAGAATGCTCGATGCACTTTGCAAATCTTGATTGACATACTATTTCAAATAAATTGAAAGTTGTTTTTCATTTAAAGTATCCTAGGAAAAATTAATTCAATTCTTTATCTGAAGGTGATGCTCTGAACTATCTTGAATAAGGACCTGTTGACTTATTTTGCAGGAAATTCGTGAATTACAAGAACTCCAAAAAACATTGTACACGTTTCTTCATGTGATAGCTACACATGATCTATCTTCAGTCTTCCTTTCACCTAGGAGTAGAGACTACTTGGATAAGATGATGCAGTTGCTACTTCAGTCAGCTTGCCATCACGAGGATATTCTTGTGAGGAAGGTGTGTCTGATACATCATTTTGTCCGTTGAAGGTTTGGATTGTTGATATAATTGCACTGGCATGAACTCAAGGTATCATTTTATTCCTCTGTAATTCAGGCATGTGTGCAGATATTCATTAGATTAATTAAAGACTGGTGTACAAGACCTGATGTTGAAGCAAAGGTTTGTCATCCTCCCTCAAAGATCCTGTTCTTAGTGGCTTTTATGATGATGATTTCTTTTTCTTTGCTCTAATGGAACTGAATATTCAGGTACCTGGTTTCCGAAGCTTTATAATCGATGGCTTTGCTAAGAACTGTTGTTTTTACAGCGCACTTGACAAATCCTTTGAGTTTCATGATGCAAACACTGTAAGAACTGTACAATAGATTTTGATAATGGCCTATTTGTTGATACATGTTTTTGAAGTTGCTGTTCTGATTCTGTCTGACAGCTCATTCTGTTTGGAGAAATTGTACTTGCTCAGAAGGTTATGTACGAGAAGTTTGGTGATGGTTTTCTTATTCATTTTGTAACAAACTGCTTTACTACTGCACATTGCCCTCAAGATTTAGCTGCACAATATTGCCAGAAGTTGCAGGTAACAAAATAGTGCTACATATCTTACTAAGTTGTTGGATGTGTGTGTAAGTGCATTTTGTCCAACCAAATATAAATTATGGGATCTGTCCAGCTATTATGGTTGCTTGAGTTTTTGTTTTCCTGTGTTTTTCAAATCATATTTCATTCTAGCAGTTGTCTAGGGAAAGATTATATCCATTTTTGGCTTATACCTTATAGATCTGGCCAAACTTTGGTCCAACTGGGGATTGTTCTCCAAACTTTCTAGCGACATGATAATTTTAGTCATATGAAATCTTCCAACTTGATATAAATATGTGACATCATGAGGCACCCACAGGTGAGCCCTTCTCTGGTGCTAAATCCCTGCGCAGAATTCCCACCCTGAATTTCTTCAATTCTGTTATGAATTAGGGCAGATGTTTGGGTTTCAATGCATCATGGACAGAGATAGAGCCACTTTAAGCCCATGATATTGGAATTAATGATTTCATCAAGTGCAATTTACTGTATATTTCCATAGAGGAATGGGAATAGAAAGGTTATAGTTTTACAGGGAGAGAAGGGAATGATAACTGATGGTAAGGTATTTATTTTCAAATTCATTGGATGTATTGAAGTTTGAAACATCATCTAACTTTGCTTGTTTGGTTGAAAATGGAAGGGGTTTTATAATTATATATTTGTCTCTTTCATCTGTGGAGATTGGATTGGATTGAAGTGTAATGATAGAAACACGAGTCGAAGATTATAAACTCAATTCCCTTTAACACTTGAACTTTGGCTGTTGGGTTTAAGCATTTGAATGGATTGGGGGCTGTGGCAAAACCCTCCTATCCTCTCTTTCTCCTTTAAAATAAAGCCCCTTCTAGGCAAAGCTCGAAGGGTTTGATCTCCCCCTTTCCTTTCCCTAATTCTCAAAACCTTTTAATCCAAACCTAGTATCAAACAAGTATGATTGAGAAAGGATTGAGGTTTTGGTTATTTAAGCTCTTAAATAGATTTTGTTATTGAAATTTCATGTTTCATTTGTCAGGAAAATTTTTCTGTTATGTACTGAAAGTTTTAGGTTTCTATAGGTTGTTTGAAAGAAGCATTTGGGGTTTTAAATATCTTTTCTTTATATTTCAATGAATTAGGCTTCCATGATGAATGCAGCTACATGTATCACCAGAAACTGACATGTTTAAATGGGTGTAGAAATAATCAAATATGGTTTAATTTCTCCAATTCTGCTTTGTGCTTTTGATGTTTGTATGTGCAGGGTAATGATATGAAGGCATTGAGATCATTCTACCAGTCAGTCATTGAGAATATACGACTGCGACAGCAACAGAATGGAAACCTTGTTTTCAGATAGCAAGAATTAGTACGATTTTTATGGAAACCAAAAGTCGTTTTGCCCAATTGTTCTGTGATATATATTTTTTGCAACAATCCAATTCCGTTTCAAGGTGTGTTAAGACTTGGCTATGTGCTGGTTATCTTGCTTGGAGCATATTCTTTGGTCTGTGTTGCTCTTACACAATTTAATGTGCAGGTTCTTCATGTAAATAGAACGTAGAGTTTATTGCATGGACAACGAGGTATTTTATGAACTGAACTCCTTTTTATGGTGGTCTGGTGTAGATTGATTATTGCTTTTTGGAATTGATTTTTGTGGAGTAACTGATTTGATCTCACTTCGTTGCAGTTGTATATTTCCGGCAACAGTTTCTTTATCTTGAATAAGCTGGTTTGGAAGAGCAGCTTATTTTTTTTGGGTGGATGTATGTAGTCAAAAGTTAGCTGTCTAGGTATTTAAAAGAAATGGCTAGAGTTTTTGAAGGGCCATATTTAGCAGTGGGGGGAAATGAAAAGAAATTTTGTTTGGGATTATGCCGTGTTTTGTTATTTATTTCGTTCTCATTTATTCCAATCGAGTGCCTGTGATGCTCTTTCCGCATTGGGGAGAAGAGTAGCAGAATTTTCGTTTGTTTAGAATTTTGGGAATCAGAAAATAAAACGTTTGCTTATAAATTACTGGCTGTCTTGGATTTTCTCGAAGCAGTTTTTTCTGTTCCTCACTATCAAGGGCGCACCTCTTTTACTGATTGTTTTCCATTTTGTCCTTATCGAGAATCGCTAGTATTAGCAATCGAATTTCTAACCGCAGAATCCTGCCCCATTTGAAACTCCATTAGACTTGATTTGTCAGTCACAAGTTGGTGTATTGTTGAAAGGTATATGGTTTTGGTCCTCTGCGTGATGAGGGTGGTTGGAACAAGTTTTAATTTTTTCAATGAAATCTAGCAGCATGATCACTGTTGTTGATAATTTTGCCTTTTGACTGACGACAAGGATATGCTTAGCATGCTTTTGTAGAATCCATGTCGGCAGGGATTTTTTTTGCCTTTCATCCTAAAATGGTGCCAGGTGATTTTTTCACTGCTTGAAAGAATGAGACTTCCATAATCTCATCATTCCAGGCTTTTGTTTTGCTGATGGGAACGTGTCATATACACCCTTGGTGGGGGTAGTTAGCGACCTCGTGATCATTAAATAAAACTCTTCACAAAAACGTTGTTAGTAGTAACCTGCGACCTGTCATTTCATAGTAGTTTGTCTTGCTTGCTCTCTCACGGCTGGTGCGTATTGATGTGTTATTTCAGAATGAAGAAGGTTCCCGCAACTTTTACAAGAATTACTGTTGAGTAAAGGTGGCAATGTCCTTGTTTGTTTTTTTTTTTTAACCCTTCCTTTTATCTCAAGTCATGCCATTTATGATTCTACTGATAGGAAACCCGCGTTATGCTGTAAACCTTTTTTTTTTATTGTAGAAAAAATATGATGACTTTTTTTATTATATAAAAAATATGATAATGTGTATTTTTTTTTAAATCTAAGATTTTAATAATTGACTTGAGATCTAAAAATATTAAAAAAATAATAAAAAAATCAACTCAAAATAACTTAATAGAAAAAAAGTTAATAAACAAAAAAATACTATTTAAAAAAAAAACTCGAGAAATGATAGTGAAATAACTTTTTTTTATAAGTTCATGTTTTACTGTGTAAATAAAAAGAAAAAAACAAAAAAATCCATTAATGATATATATTTTTTTTTTATAGATTTCAAGGATAAAAAAAGTATTTTTATTGTTTAATTTCAAAGTTAAACGATTTCAAGGGTAAAAAAATATTTTTATTGTTTAATTTCAAAGTTAAACAACAAAATTATTCATAACCAATCCACAAATAATTTTTGAATTCCTCTAAAAAAGATGACTTGAACCTCAATATCAAAGCAATTGTTAAGAGTAATAAAAGAAAAAATAATCATTATACTGCTTGAAGGTACCGTGAATCTCTTCACATGTTGCACGAAAAGGCCACTCCCTTTTAGTTTTTATTTTTATTTTATTTTATTTCTTTTTACTGCGGGTCCCCCCTCAGGTTTCAACCCATTCATGTATGGTAGGCGTCATGATATGGTCATTGACCCTTGAGAAATTTACGAGGATGCGGGTCGGCTTCCAGCAGCATATACACTTGTTGTTTGGCTCCTCGCCACGGCCATTGCAGGCAGCTTTGATTCTTGCCCTTTCTCCTAATTGGAAGGGCTTTCTTGGCATCATGCCTTGCGATTCTCTTCATGATTCTGCATTGCTCCTTTTCCTTGACAAGAAGAGAATCAATATATTCCCCCCTCTTGTTCAGTGGACGGTCCCTTTCTCATCAGTTAATCACATGCTTTTTAACCAATGGGAAGGATTCATGTATGTTTTCTATTGTGTTAATCTCCAACCTTTCTTCTTTAAGCACAGCAAGTCTTCCCTGCACGTTTAAATATGTTCAATTTAATGTGTTTATCTCATTTAAATTTATGATACTATAAACTCCTTTTTTAAATACATCAAAAGTGAACATCTCATCTATTTTTTTTTTAATGTCGAGTATATGATTTTACGTTTTCTTCCTTTCTTATCTCTTATCTTGACTTGTACGCAGAAAAAGATAAAAAAAAATAATTAAAATAATATTGATTCCAAGTTGAAAAGAAAAGAAAAAAATAATGAGAAAAGTTTCCTAACAAGATACTTTGAATCATAATTAATTTCTTGACATGGGTTCCTGTAAATACTTTTTTCAAACCAATAAAAGGCAGCTTAGATGCATGTTGAATACTTTTTTTATAACAGTCGAAAAAACAAAGAAACACACACATACGCATATAGATGTTAGGTTAAATGATTATGATAATGTCAGAGTTCAATATTTTTTTAAATGATTATCTTTTGATATTTGTTCCATGATAAAGATTTTAATTATACCTCAATCTTGACTAATTAAAAAAATAAATATTGATTTGAAGTTGGAAAAAAATAAAAACTTAGGTTAAATATTTTTATTTAAATACATACAATTATAACAATAATCATGATAACACGAAAATGAAACTAGAATAATATAGTTAGATTACTAGATAATAGAATGATTAAAATGGATTCATCGACCCAAGGCATACGAAATGCATTTAACATGAAAATAATCAAACAAATGCGTTGATTTTGCGGCGTTCAAGAAAGGAGCCTGAAGTTTTCAAAGGAGACAGACAATAAAATCTTTATGCACTTACTAATATTATTATTATCATCATCATAATTTATTTTCATAGATTGCCTCCTTTGTCAAAGAAAAGCCACCATCAATATTGCTTTTTCTTGTTTAACAACTTGGACGGTCGGAAGACTCGGTGAGCAGGAGAAGAATGAGTAAAAATAAGATCAAAGAAATATGGATTATTTTGAGCAAAACCTCTCCCTGCAAATTATATATATATATATAACAAGCAGTACCCAGATGACCTTAGAATATAAATGGAGATTTCCTCTCTTTTATGACATAAAACGCAGCCTCAGAGATGATGTCATAAATCCAGCAAGAACATGCACAGAAAAAAACACAGAAGAAGAAAAGCAGAGCACAGATGACCTTAGAATATAAATGGAGATTTCCTCTCTTTTATGACATAAAACGCAGCCTCAGAGATGATGTCATAAATCCAGCAAGAACATGCACAGAAAAAACACAGAAGAAGAAAAGCAGAGCACTGATGACCTTCTCTTTTATGACGTCTAGCTCAGCCTCAGAGATGATGTCATAAATCCAGCAAGAACATGCAAAGAAAAAACACAGAAGAAGAAAAGCAGTGCACAGATGACGTGAGAACCATACCAGGGAAGTAAAAATATCACGAATGGCAGACTTCAATTAGAGAAAAGCTTAAAGAATTACATCCTTCACTGTCATTGAACATGTCAAGCAGTAACATTTGAAGTTCATGGCAATTAAGATGGGGACACTCGAGCGGTTAAATGGCGTCCGAAACCCTGTCTTGCTGTCCACTTTTCTTTCTTGTTAAGCTTTGTGCCAGAGGACAGCCGAAAACATGTGTAGAGGTACAAAATTTAAACTTTCAGAAAAATAAATGAAATGCAATGTCCAAGAGCTATCATCTTAACCTGCAATAAGCAGTATTGTGTATTCTTTTATTATTATTTAGAACATATTTAAGACATGTTTTTTATTTAAAATTATTTTAAAATATTATTATTATTTTTTAAGATTTATTTTTAATATCACCACACCAAAATTATCCAAAAATATAAAAATATTAATTTTAACCTAAAAGAAAATTCAGAAATCTTCAAAAGAATATTTCACCTGCAAAAACAAATATTGCCTTGATAATTTTTAAGAGCTGGAATAGATCATACAGGGATTCTCATCTTTATAAACTGAAGTCTTTTAAATCTCACTCATAAATCTTAATTTTAAATAATTGAAATATTTGATTTTTTTTTATATATATATAGGGGATTTATCATTGAAATATTTGATTTTTTTTTTTTATATATATATAGGGGATTTATCAATTATGATGCATCAAGATTAGATAAATTTCTTCCGATTTAATTTGTATATTCCGTGGCATACAAGCCATTCATGATGTGGTGACCTAGCTCAGCAGGGCTTTAATTATTCTTCATAACTCGGTTAGGATTTGAATTTTGTTAGCTGAACAATTGATAATTCTTCAATTTCTCGAGAAACTTCACCTGCTAGTTATTATATTCTTAAAGAAAGGACACAGAGAAGAGGAAAAGGGAGAAGATAGGCTGATTATGATGAATGTTATAAGCCTATCATCTTATTTGCTTTGTTTAATTTTGGGACCATGATAACGTCTGTATTTTATTTTATTTTTAATTTTTGTTTCCAATATATATATTTGTGGCTCATTTTGTTTTTAAGATAATTCATTTTAGCCCTAAGTTTTGATATTAAATTAATTAAAAATTAAATTTTATAAATTTTATAATTTTTGTTATGCAATAATCTCAGTTTTATATCTTATATCATGAGTATAAAATAGTAACTTTAATTATTATAGGTCTTTTTTAAAAATATTTTTTTACATTAATTTTTATTTTATTATTTAATATCAAGTTTATTGAAGTTTGAGCCTTTTTTTTCTTCTTTTTATAAGGATAGTCTCATATCATGACTCGAGTAGTGAATTTATCATGCAACCTGGATTGGCTTCGGGTTTTTATATAATTTTATTTTATTTTATTTTTACATCAAATCCAATTCTTATTCTTTTCGTTGATTTTATCTGCTTTAAATTTTTTTTAAATTTATTTTTTTAAAATTTCGATTTTTTTTAATTTTTTTTTTTTAAATTTCATCATTTAATATTGAATTATTAAGAATTAAGTGTCGTAATTATTTTTTAATATGATGATAACGGTCTTATAATTTGGGTTATATTTATGAAATGTTATCTAGGATTGACTTCTTTTTTTTTTTTAATTTGTTTCACACTAATTTGTTTTTTTTTTAGTCATCAATATTGAATTTATTAAAAATTAAAAAAATTTATTCTTTTATAATTTGTTTTCTATAAGAATGATTTAGTCTTATGACTCGAGTTATGATTTTGCCATACTAACTTAAATAAATTCAATTTTATTTTTTTTGTTATTTTTTTTTCTTTAACATCAGGTTATCTTGAAATTCAACTTTATATTTCTTTGGCAAGCGTTATTTATACATGTCATTGTTATTATTTTTCTTATTTAGATTTAGATTTAGTACATTTATTATCATTAATTTCTTTTTATCATATAAGTAAATAATTAAACATTTTATTAGATCAAGTAGGGTTTGAGGTTTGGAAATGAGGCTAAGTTGAAAAGGACAACTTAAAGGGGCCCATTAGCTTAATTTAATTTTAACCTATGCTCTACAATATTGTAACTGCTGTTTGTAATTCAATATTTTATGGGGTTGATGCTACTGATGTTGATCTATGGTGGAATGGAATCATGCAGGTTTCCTTCTAAGAAATCGAGTGGCCAACGATGTAGAGATTCGTGTAGAAAGATCTCTAAGTTAGTTGCTAATTTAGAAAATTATAAACCATGTAAGAATTAGCCTTCTAGTAGTAACAGCTGTTCTCACTATCCAATTCCAAGGCTGCCCTAATCTAGGCTGTCATCTCAAGCAGTTGAAATAGGAAGCGAATCACCTATCAATTTTCTCTTACTCTTATTAATTATAATTACTATATATTCCACCACACTATTTGGGTCCGCCGGCCGGCGGGACTAGTTAGCTCAGATTGATGTTTTTTTTAAAGTATTGACAGTGACAAAAAGCTCCTCCACTAACCATATTACTAATAGCTTAGCCTTATAGAAATGATATTTAAAAGGTGGCCACATGTGTTTATCATGTTATAGTTTTTGATCATGATTAGAATTAAGTAGTACAAGTACAAATTGGATTCTGGCCATTAATTCATGTTCGCTAGCATCCGTGTATGAACGATGAACTTGCTTTTCCCGGACGACGAGCAGATGAAATCGCACAGAAATTTTAGTGTCAAGGTAGACCAAGATTTTTAAATAGCAGCACGTCTGTTTTTCAAAGTCATGAATAGAAAACTCTGCTATTTCCTACTCTCTATCTGCTACAGAGACTTGGGAAGTACGGGAAATGTTTTTTTGAATAAGGTAATCATTCTTCTAGAATAGGGAGATTCCGTGTGCCGAGCATTTTCCCAGAAGGAAAATAATGTGATTGGTTATCATCATTCGAACACAGACTTCCTTTCCAAGTCTTATAATCTGGTACACGTTCTACCAACACCATTAATCCCTTCCTTATCTTCACTACTTTCCTCATTAAATACTCTAAGCCAGCATTGACCAACCCCATAAAGGCTGCATATTTATATATTTATACACACACACACATCACAAGCTTTTGCCAGAAGCCTAAGTAAGCCTTTAATAGATATTAGAGAATGGTTCTCAAAAAGTTCACTTGGAAATCAATACTCCTAGGATGTCTCAGAGCTGAGAGATCACGCCCGGAGCCAAAACAAACATGTTCTCAGAGGCTATCCCTTTCAGACTTGAGCAATCCTGTTTCACCAATTTCATTCAGCGACCTATCCATTTCTATTTTTAACCTTCATGTCTTCACACTGAAAGAGCTACAGACAGTAACGAATGAGTTCTCAAAGAGCAATTATCTTGGGGAAGGTGGATTCGGGGCTGTGTACAAAGGATTCATTGACGACAAGCTTAGGCCAGGATTAAAGGCTCAGCCTGTGGCTGTGAAGGTGCTGGATTTGGATGGCTCTCAAGGACATCGAGAGTGGCTGGTAAGCAAATAGAGTCAATTCAATACAGTTCATGGAGTAGGTTGGATTTTTCAAGTGTTTTGTCGAGCATGATAAATGTTTTCAATTTTATAGGCCGAGATCATCTTTCTTGGGCAATTAAAGCACCGCCATCTTGTGAACCTGATCGGTTACTGCTGCGAGGAAGAGCATCGGCTTCTGGTGTATGAATACATAGAGCGAGGCAACCTAGAGGACAAACTATTCAACAGTATGTATTCTCTCATTGTAACACCGCTGAAAGAAAATCTTGAATGATCCTATTTGGTTGACCTATCTGTGTTCCTGGCATGTTTTAATTGATGCAGGATACTCTGCAGCCTTGCCTTGGTTAACAAGACTAAAAATTGCTGTTGGAACGGCGAAAGGCCTTGCCTTCCTCCACGAAGAAGAAAAGCCAGTCATATATCGTGATTTTAAGGCTTCAAATGTCTTACTAGACTCGGTAATCATTTCTCTTCCAGCATTAATTTAATGCCTTGCAAACATAATGCTGGTGTTACAAACAGGGTTAAGTTCTAATATGGAAAATCTGTTCTTATTTCAGGATTATAATGCAAAGCTTTCAGATTTTGGCCTGGCAATGGATGGTCCAGAAGGAGATGATACCCACGTTACAACGCCTGTTATGGGCACTGAAGGCTATGCCGCTCCGGAATACATAATGACTGGTAATTCAAGCTGACGTTTTCAGTATCAATAGCTGGGCAATCAATCTGCGTAATTTATTGATAGTAACAGTATTTTTCAGGCCATTTGACAACCATGAGCGATGTGTTCAGCTTCGGAGTGGTACTTTTAGAGCTTCTAACTGGTCGACGATCTGTGGACAAGAACCGTCCGAACAGAGAGCAGAACCTAGTAAAGTGGGCAAGACCTCAATTGAAGGATCCCCGTAAACTATGCCAAATAATGGACCCGAGACTTGAAGGCCAGTATTCGACTGAGGGTGCGAGAAAGGCAGCAGCATTGGCTTACCAGTGTTTGAGTCACCATCCCAAGTCTAGACCAACTATGAGAACTGTTGTCAAGACCTTGGAGCCTCTACTTGCCTTAACTGACATTCCCATTGGACCCTTTGTGTATATTGTTCCAAATGAAGGCAAAATGCTAAGTGATCTAGAAAAGAAGGGAAAAGAAAGTACAGATGAATGTGATGAGATTAGAAACGGTAATACATGCGAAGGAAAGCAGGTGGAGATTAAAGAGAAGGGCTGCGATCGCCACCGCAAAGGCCATCGGCACAGACGGAGGACTAAGTCACTGAGGTCTAGAGCTGTCTATTCTGATACAGCTTTGTATAAAACCAGAGGAACTGGTTTGTACTCTCCCAGAAACTAGAGGGAATTTGCAAATAGGCATAGATCAGCTTTACCGATAAGCATACTGTACATTTACATTACCTTGCTGTTCTTTTCCTTCATTTTTTTTTTTTTTAATTTTGGAAGTTTCCATGAGGGAATAGTTTGATTTGTGGCCTCTGGAAATGTTGTACTCTGCTATAATTACAGGATACACACCATAAATGGTCAAGCCAGAATTTTGCCTACTTTGAATTTAGGCAAGCAGTCTGTTCATACACTATGTATCGCATTAAGAACAATCCAATATCATTTTTAAGTACCCTTCTTTCTTTCAAAAAGCATCCTCTTTCCCTGAAGCAGGTACTCAAACCCAAATCGCTGCCCCCTGCATTTTTCAAGAGGCAACACTGGGCTAACCTACACTCACACACCACACACACACACTTGTGATAAAAAACTGTGTGTTTTGTAAAGTGATGTAGATATTTTTAAAAGTGTTTTTTGTTTGAACAAGTATTAAAATAATTTTTTTTTTAATTTTTAATATCAACACACTAAAAAATATATTAATTAAATATATTTTCAAGTAGAACATTTCTTTAAAAAATATCTAAAAAAATATAATAATTAAATATATTTTAAAATAGAACATTTCTTTAAAAAATATCTAAAAACACAAGTTCCCACACTCTCACTAAGTCCAAACCTGGCAAGAGATGGATTGGAATTTCAAGTTCCAGGACCTCGCAAGAGTACCAGCCTTGGAAGCGATTTCGAGTGCAATGAATCAAATGCTGACAGTGATTTTTGACCGAAGATTGTAGGTATATATATAATTTGCTCTACCGAACACATGAAATAGACCATTCTTAAGTTCAAAGGATAAGAAGGAATTCATCTAACCTGTTCGAAATCTACGCCACAAATTCCACGAGGAGACCATACTGGGCTCGAACCAGAATCAAATCTCATCACTTCCACCAACCCACCAAAAGATGAGTCAGATGAAAGGTGATCGCTGGCTGTTGCCATCCCACTGTTGAAACTCAAGGATCCTTTTATTTGAAGCTGGGTGATACTTTCAAAAGCAGTCACCGCTGGAAATCTCCTTCTGCTATCATTACTGATAGAACTAAGGTCACAGAACAAGATTTCTATTGGGTGAGCGAGATTTATATGAACGTTGTCTGACTAAATGCAGAGACGGCCAGCAGGTAGCTCGCCACTAACAGAGAATTTCATGTACTTGACTTTGAGGGGAGATTATTGGTGTTTGAAGACTTCAGAACACTGGAAGAATCACCTCCATAGATTGGTTCCAAAAGGAGACCCATACCATCTGTAAAATAGAATTCAACGTTGCCCGACACTAGCTAACAAATAACCACGCAATTATTTAGAACCTAGTTTTCTTCTTCTTTGTTAAGAAAAAAAACTGAAGTTAGTTTATCAAAGCAGTTATTCAGAATCAATCTTGACAAAATCCATCTCAATTGTGCTTGCATTACACACATGAATGGAGATGTGAAATTCACCATGAAAACTTTCGTGTACTGCAAACATGTTCAAGACGACTTCAATTTCAGAAACATCGAAGAGTTTGTCTGCCAGTACAAGTCATAATCCATGCGTCTTCAACATGCATGGATTGCAAACCACGATACGTACATAATCAAGACGCGGTTACCTCAGTCGCCCAACTTAAATATACATCTGTTGGTTATAATTCTTTAATTGCAGGTGACTTAACTATCAAAACATCAGTCGCCCAACTTAAATATTCATCTGTTGGTTATAATTCTTTAATTGCAGAACACAGTTATATGAATAACAGACATAGAGACGAATTTGTAGAAGTATATTATTATTGATCTTAGAACACTCTTTCTTTAAATAGAGTTAGAGTTTTACTTGAAAATAAAAACAATTCAAAATTAAAAAACATTGCAAAACAATAGATCAAATATGATCAATGATTTATTCCTAAAATCTTGATCTTCAGCAAAGATCTTCATTGACGAAATCCATGCAAGAGCAACAACACAACTTCCTGATCTTCTACAGCTTTCTAAGACACTTATATCAACACTTATCTATTTTAATAGCAGCAGATATCAAGCTTTCTTCATAAATCTTCAAAACTTGTTTTTGAAAGAGTTTTTGTTAGAACATCTGCAATCTAATCATTAGTTTTGCAATATAGCAGAGTAACTTCTTCTTCTTTCTGCACTTCTTTTAGAAAATATAACTTGATTTTAAAATGCTTAGTTTTGCTATGAAACACAGGATTATTTGCAACAGAAATTGCAACTTGATTGTCAACATAAATCGTTGTTGGTTCCAGTTGATTCATATGCAGATTACCAAGAATTTTTCTTATCTAAATAGCTTGATTGACAGCAGCAATAGCTGCTGCATATTCAGCTTCAGTTGGGCTTTGAGTTACATTATCTTGTTTCCTTGAACACCAAGAGAATATGCCTCATCCAAAACTAAAATAGTAGTATGAGGTGCTCTTTATGTCGTCTACAGATCCTGCTCAAGTATTATCAGAGTACCTATGTAGCATAAAATTCTGAAGATGAGAGAATTTTATTCCATAGCTTATTGTACCTTTGACATATCTTACTATCCTTTTTGCAATTTGAAGATGGAATTCACTTGCACAATGCATAAAATGTGACAGCAAGCTCACAGCAAATGCAATATCTGATCTTTTAAGTGTAAGATACATTAAACATCCAATTAAACTTCTGTACTGACCTTCATCTGCTTTGTTTGTTCCATCATTCTTGCTAAATTTTTCCTTTAGATTCATTGGTGTGCTTGTGCTCTTGCAACTTCCCATATGAAATTTCTTCAATATTTCTTTAGCATATTTCTGTTGACATATAAAGATTCCATCATCACTTTGTTTAACCTCCATTCCAAGGAAGTAAGATATCAATCCGAGATCTGTCATCTGAAACACATCAAGCATTTCTGCCTTGAATTCTTCAATTTGTGTCTTATTACTTCATGTTACAAGTAAGTGATCAACATAAACAAATACAATAATTAAGTTTGCATCAGCTCCTTTTACATACAACGTGGCCTTACTTAAACTTTTAAGAAAGCCAAGTTTATGTAGATGATCATCAATTCTGTTGTACCATGCTCTAGGAGCTTGTTTGAGGCCATACAAAGCCTTCTTCAATAGGTATACCTTCTCCTCTTGTCCCTTGACTTCAAAGCCTCTTGGTTGTTCTATGTAAATCTCCTCCTGCAGGTATCCATTTAAAAACGCAGACTTTACATCCAATTAATAAACTTTTCAATTCTTATGTGCAGCAACTACAAGTAGTAATCTGATTGTGTCCAAGCATGCTACTGGTGCAAACGTTTCTGAAAAATCCACACCAAACACTTGAGCATAACCCTTCACAACTAATCTAGCTTTGTATTTGTTTATAGAATCATCTGCATTTTGTTTGGTTTTATAGACCCATTTGACTCCTATGGCCTTCTTGTGTAAAGGCTTGTCCATCAGCACCCATGTATCATTCTTTTCAATCATTCACTCTTCTTTATTGGTTCTTCAAATTCTGCAGGTTCACAGATAGTAATATTGCTACTTTTATAAATTCAAGCTAATGATCTTGTATCTCTTATTGGTTCATCATCAATGTTGTCATTAATAATCTCCAAGGTTGGAGATTCTTGCTTTTCTGTTGATGATTCCAGCTTTTTTTCTGATTGCTCCCACTTTCATTGTTTATCTTCTATAAAGCTGACGTCTCTACTTACCAGAATTCTTCCATTTTGAGGTTGGAAGATTCTATAAGCTTTTAATGGACTATTGTATCCAATGAATACTCCTGGTTTTGACTTTTTATCCAGCTTATCTCTTTTCACCTGTGGTTTCTACTTACCAGAATTCTTTCATTTTGAGGTTGGAAGATTCTATAAGATTTTAATGGACTATTGTATCTAATGAATACTCCTGATTTTGACTTCTTATCCAGCTTATCTCTTTTCACCTGTGGTACATGAGTGGAACAAATACAATAAAAAAATTTTCAAATGTTGCAGGTCTAGTTTGTATCCAAACCAAGCTTTAAAAGGGGAGTTTTTTTTCTACAAAGCTCTGGTTGGCATTCTATTCAACAGATACATTGAGGTATTTGCAGCTTCAGCCCATAATTTCTTTAACAACTCTTTTTCATGCAGCATACATCTAGTCATTTCCACAATACTCCTGTTTTTTCTTTCACTCACACCATTCTGTTGAGATGTGTAAGGTGCAGTAAGCTGATGTTCAATTCCGAATTCATCACAAAATTGTTGAAATCTCCTACATGTATACTACAGTAAGCTGATGTTCAATTCCGGATTCATCATAAAATTGTTGAAATCTCCTACATGTATACTCCTTTGCATTGTCTTATCTTGATGTTTGAATCCTGCACCCACTTTGGTTTTACACCCATGTTTTATACTTCCAGAACATACTAGCAACTTTTGATTTGAATTTAAGAAAGAAAATCCAATAGAACCTGGAATAATCATCAATAAAAATGATATAATATCTGTTGTCATTCAGTAAAGCTGTACTCAGAGGACCTTTAACATTTGTATGTACCAGCTAAAGTTTTCGTATTGCTCTTCAGGTTGCATGCGGGAAAGGTTTTCTGACCTGCTTTCTATATAGATATGCTGCATAGATTGCTGATTTGTTCTTCAGTTGTGGCACTCCTCTTACAAGAGTATTTTTTTGCATATATATAAGCCATACATGATGGAAATGTCCAACTTTTTATGCCACAATTCATCACTGCATGTTTTTGTAGAAAACATACTCTACTCTTTCTTCATAAGGTTTAAAGTAAAACCTTTTAATTTCATTTTTACCTTGAACATATTGTTGCTCAAGTTATTTTTTTATCAAACACCATTAATCTTCAAACATTACTTTGAAACCTTTTTCCATAAGTTGTCCAACACTAAGCAAGTTTTGATAAATGTCAAGCACATATAAAACATCTGAAATATACTTCAAACCTGACAGACTGTTTAAGACAATAATTCATTTGCCTTTGACATCAATATAATCACTATTTCTAATTTTAACTTTAGAAATCCTGTCAAGTTCCTTGAACAAATCCTAATTGTTTGTCATGTGGTTTATGCAGCCACTATCAATCAACTAGGAAGCATTTGAATTGTTGCCTGTTGAAAAACATGATGCAACAAACAACTACTCCTCTTCAGGTTGTTGTGCAACAGGATTTGCCTTTTTTTCATGTTGTTGTGTCCTGCAGATTCTTTCAACATGTCCAATCTGTCCATATTTTCTGCAATTGATATCTGGTCTCCACCAGCATTTAATTGGCTGATAATTTGTTTTTTTACAATAGGTATATGGTGGAAATGTTTCCATTTTGTTTCTGTAAATTTAAGCCTTTTTCTTCTTGATGAATCTCTTATTTTTGCCTCCTCCTTGATATTGAGTTCTTGCTTGAAAAGCCTCCCTGCATTGATTCTTCAAGTCTCATTGATTTTCTATGTTCATGTGCCTGCAGTGCATTTGTCAATTCTCCAAGAGAGATGCTTGTTAAGTCTTTTGACTCTTCTAATGAAGAGATCTTAGACTCATATTTTTCAGGCATAGTAACCAGTGTTTTCTGCACAATTCTATCATTAAAAAATTCTTTTCCAAGCAATCTTACTTTGTTTATTATGCTTAGCAATCTGTCAGCATAATCTTTGATGTTTTTTATTTTCTTCATCTTTTGCATTTCAAATTCTCTAATTAAGTTGAGAACTTGTATATTTTTAGTTCTTTTATTACCTTGATATTCCTTTTTAAGATAATCTCAAATGCCTTTTACAGAATCCAAATTCATGATTTTTTATGAATATTGTATTCGTCGCTACAGCGTATAAATAAGCTTTAGCCTTAGACTTTCTTGTCTTCTTCTCCTTATGAATCTTTAGTTGGGCTACAGTTGGATTTGTAGGCAAGTCAGGAACAATATAATTTTCTTCCACAGCTTCCCAGAGATCTAACCCCTCTAGATGCACTGTCATTCTAATGGCCCATGTTTTGTAGTTTTCACCATTAAAGATTGGTGGTGAACCATGTGAGATGATTGTTTCAGAATCCATTTTGTGTTTTTTGGTTGTGTTTGTGGTTTGATATGGTTTGTGTTTTTGTTCCTCTCAACTCACAAGTCCCTCAAGAAAATCTATAGCTCTGATACCATTGTATTGGTTATAATTCTTTAATTGCAAAACACAAGTATATGAATAACAAACGTAGAGAAGAATTTATAAAAGTATATTATTATTGATTTTAGAATACTCTTTAAATAGAGTTAGAGTTTTACTTGAAACAAAGATAATTTAAAATTCAAAAACATTGCATAACAATATATCAAATATGATCAGTGATTTTTTCCTAAAATCTTGGTCTTCAACAGAGATCTTCATTGATGAAATCCATGCAATAGCAACAACACAACTTCCTGGTCTTCTGCAGCTTTCCAAGACACTTTTATCAACAACATCAATTACTCCACATGCAATATCACCATAGATGGAGATGATTTTTTAATTATATGGTAACTTGGGTTGATTTTCTTAAAAAGAAAGAAGTAAAATTGAACAACTTAGTGGGTCAACTCGATTAAAATAGCTTACTATGTAATGCTATATCTTTACCCTCCGAAAGCCATGGGTAGGATCTTAAAACATCCACTAACATTCATATTTCAAAGTGGGCATCCCTTACGAGCCTTTGTGAACATGAACCAATGAATATAGTCACAAAAACTCTGTATTTGAATCAACCTTGATTTCTGAGTCGCATGCTAGGCATTGATGATCTAATCAATGGAGGGAGAGAGATGAATAAGAGAAATTCCACGAAGAAAGGTAACAATGACATAAACACTGTTAAATTTATAATTGCTTAATGAACACGATGATGATGGTTTTGGTAGTGTTATTAAATGCAGTTCTGATATGGTAACTAAACGGTCAAGTTTATTAAAAAAAAAAAAGGAGTTGATCTTGAGTGACTCGATTAAAAAACCCAAATTGAACACAATATTGGTTAATTTGGAAAAAACCAAATTATTATTTTTTTTAAATAAAACATCATTATTTTAAATTTTTTAAAATAAAATTTAAAATTAACTTAAATTAATCCACTTGATTTATGATCTAAACCTTATATTAAGGCCTCGTTTGTTTGCTTGAAAGTATTTTTTTTAGAAAATGGTTTTCTTTGAAAGTGAATTCCTGAAAAGTAAATTATTTTTTGATATTTAGTAGTGTCATGAAAAATAAGTTGGAAAATATTTTTTAGTATTTGGTTATGTTATGAAAAATAAGATAGAAAATAGCTTATTAATGTTTTTTTTTTTTCAAGTTTGTTAAAATAGTGAGGAATAAATCTTACAAATTAAAAAGTTGAATGAGAAAAAAATTGAAAAAAAATCTAATTTCATAAATTATCTCAAATAAAATAAATAATAATCAAAATAATGAAGATCAAATTTAACAAATAAAAAATTAAAAGATGATGAAATTAAAATAATAATAATTAAAATGTTATAAATTATTTCAAATAAAATAAGTAATAATAAAAAGAATGAAGATTAAATTTGATAAATAAAAAATTTTAATTAAAAAATAATAAGAAAAAAAGCAAATAACAATCATAAAAATGAGTACCAAAATTAATATAAAAATCAAATTTTAAGGATTGAAATTAAAAAAAGAAAAGATTCAAATAAAATATATATCAATTAAAAGTAAAAAGATTCAAATAAAATATATATCAATCAAAAGTTTAAAGATCAAATCTGATATAATCAACAAATAATATGATATTTTAAAAAAAAATTATAATTTTTAAAAATTATTTTCTGCTTAAAATAAAAAAATACTTTCTTAAAAATTAAATTAAATATTTTCTACTATATTTTTTATTAATTAAATTTTATAACATCTAACAAATATTAAAAATCACTTTTAAAAAATCACTTTTCGAATAAAGAATCACGCTCTAGGTTTCAGTTTTATAACTATGTGCCAGGGAGGGAGCAGGTTGAAGAGACGGGAAATAATACAGATGTGGAAATGCAGTGATCAATATGGACATGCTGGGCGAAATATGGGCCCAATGACAATGAAACTTTTTGAAAGTGCAGATGTCGTTGAGAAAGGCTTAAAGGCCCACTTGTCAAGAGTTTAGGTCAATCTTGAATTTTCTCCCATTGACTGTACAAACTTAATTGGAATGAAAGAATCAATAGTCATTTCAAACTAATTAAGCCTATCAGGAGTCCCCCGCGCTCCAAAAATATATTATTCAATTCAAATATAATGTTATTTTATAAACTAAAAAAACAATTTAAAGTGATTTTTAAAAAAAGATATGAACTAAAAAACATATAGTACATAGTTTAGGATTTTTCCATGTGTTTTAATGAAAAGATAGCAGTGTATTTGTATTTGATATAATAGAATTTGTATGAGAAACTAATATTTACATTGAGATAGCAAATAAGAAAAAAAATTGTAAAATAAAAGGAGAAAAATTACTTTCACCATCCTGTAGTATTTTTTTTTAATTTGGAACTAATTTTTTTTTTAAATTACACTTTAAATCTTGAACTTTAAAGGTTAATATCACTTTAAATTATCAGGAGTTTATATATATAAAAAAAACCGGTTAACAAAAGTATCTATTTATTAGATGTGACGTTGTTTTTTTGTTTTTTTAATTATTAATTTAAGTATTTATACTAGTTTATATATATTTTAACTAATTTTATAGGTTTTAAAAATAATAATTATTTAAAATTTCAATAATTATAAAAAAACTTGAACTTATAATCATTGTGTGACATTGTTTCTTTTCATTTCACACATAATAATCCTAAAATTGTGAAAAATTTGTGGCAGCTGGCAAGAGAAAGAGCTCACTATGCTAAACAAGTCTAAAATTTGGATGAAGCTCTTATTACACTGGACTGAGCATGCATTCTGAGGTAATTTGGATCGAACATTGTGATTTCAAATAATTATCTAAATCATCTAGCAAAAAAGCTTGCCTTGTTCCTCCACCAGAAAAATATAAGTCACTTTCTCAAATACTTTTGAGGAAATTAATCAATAGGGTTTCGACCTTAAAATATCCTTTTTCAATATAAATAGAAACATTCTTTGAAATGGTTTTGGAATTTTATATATGTGATAATTAAAACATATCTTTTATTGTTGAGTTTTAGACTATCTCAACATTGAGAAAAGAACGTTATATATATATAAAAAAAAAATGTGTTTGATTTTGCCTTAAATCAAGGATATGTGTTTGGATTTTTTTTCTTTCTAGATTTGTGTTTGAGAAAGAGAATAAAAGATGAGAATTATTGTAATAAGAATTATTTTTAGATTTTAATATATATGGAGGTATTATTATTATTTCATTGGCTTTTAATATATACTTTGATGTAAGATGAAAAATGTAATATTGGAAAATTTTATTTCAAAGTAAAAAAAATTTAAATTATAGGATGCTTAAATTATTTTTCACAATTAAATTATTTTTATCAAATATGGATATGTGTTTGATACTCATTGGATGGACAGGACAAGTTTCAATGAAGTTTTTATAAAAGTTTATTTTGGTCTTTGAGAATTCTTAACCTTTAATATTAGTTCTTATAATTTATTTTTTTATATCTCAGTCCTTATTGAAAAGCTCTTTAGTCATTAAATTTTATGATATGTACAACTTAGCTTCTAAATTAGAAAAGCTGTACAATTATGCCCCTGCATATAAATACTCACTTAAATAAAACATTACCAAACCTAGTCACATTTCAGTCTACTAAATTAAAAAGTATATAGGTAATAACTATATAATAGATGGTATAAAAATTAATAAATAATGATTTTTATCTATGGTATTAAACAAGCTTATTACTCCCTTATGGTGGGGATGACTTTGTACTGTACAAGCATTAATCCCTGTCTTTGTTCAATATGTGCATCAAATACTTAGCAATTTATCATCTCATGTCAATACATTACGATTTGTTCTGTCATGCGTGTCAAAAGCAACCTCTGACATGCATGATAAACACCATCTGCATCACATAGCATATTTACACATGTTTGTTTTTACGGTAATTTTTATATTTATAGTTATATTTAGACTAAATATATATTTAATTAAAATTATTATTGAAATTTTTATTAGGAGAAAGACATGTTTAAGATATTTAGTTAAAATTATAGTGGAACTTGATATTTGTATTAAAAAGACCAAAAGAAACTTGTAATTTATTTACTTTTTTTTTGGCCATACAAGGGTGTTAGGAATAAGGGTAGAATGGTCAATGCCTGCAAACAATATTCTTTAACAAAATATTATCGGAGCGAGAGAGAGCGATTGTGGTTGACTCTCATTATCAATTATGGTTGGGCCATTTCTTTATGGACCCCGCAATGATTTGCATAATAACCAAAAAACTAGAATTTTATGCTTTGAAAATATTAAAAAGCAGTAGCAGCCGCAACAGTTTATGCTTTGAAAATATTAAAAAAGCAGCAGCCGCCGCCAAAAGCAATTACCCGATATAGCAAGTTGGTTGATTTTTATTCTAAGAATGTGATTCTCATTTCCAGTGGTCTTGGTCTTCAGTCTTAACGAATAGTCATGTCGTGTTGCAAAGTCGTTGAATCCACACATGTCCCAGACTTCCAGTTAGCTACCGGTCTTGGATTCCACCTGATTCATGCAGCTCTGCTCAATACATACCCATGTGTAGACAATCAAACCACTTTTAGTGTTAACAAGAGTTCTCTCTCGCACTCCCTCTCATTGATTCATAAGACTTCTGTCTCGTACATCTTGTTTGGTAATACCATGTACACCTGTCACCCCGTGGTGCCTTACCTGCTCACTAGGCTTGCAGGATATTCAGTGGGCCATGGGGATTAGTCGTGGTGCGCGTAAACTGGCCCGGACACCCCACGTAAATCAAAAAAAAAAAAAGAGTTCTCTCTCGCACTCCCTCTCATTGATTCATAAGACTTCTGTCTCGTACATCTTGTTTGGTAATGACCTTAATTCGGTCACACCCTATGTTTCTTGCCAGGATCTTGACCCGCTATAATAATTTTTTAAAAAAAATATAAAAAAATATTAAGAGTTTTGTCATAATTTATTTTTGCAACCCTATAAAAAAATAATAAAATATAAAAAATATATTATAAAAAAATATAAACAGTAAACAAAAGATATCAGCGCGCCAAAAAGATAAGTAAAAATTAGTTAAGGAAATTAAAAAATACAAAAATTAAAATTTAACAGTATTTTATTGATTGATGATAGCTTAGAATACTAGGTGATGACTTTCATTCACTTTTTCAGTAGTACGAAACATATTCATTGTCTCTTCATATTTTACCGGAAATACACTATATCTATATTTCCATCTTTTTCTTGGATGGTGGATGATCACTGCGATGCCGCACATGTGCAACAAGTTTAAAGAATATTTTAAGTGTATTGGGTCTATAACCATGCTAGATTCAAATTTCTTGTATCTGACCATTCAATAACCCTGTGTCTGATCACAATACCAAATCCAAAAACCCAATAGCTTTAGGTCTACAATGTCATTAATGGCACACACACTTTATATCTATTGTGTAATCAATAGTGCAAATATTTCTTGGGTTTGACAGTCATATATTGATCCAATCTATGCCAATAGTTTTTTAAATAAAAAAATAGTAGAAATAATATTGCTATAGTCATCTAAATATCTACTAGTTTATAGTGTAAATATTTTATATACATAGTCTTCTAAATATGTATAATGTGGTTCATAGCATAAATATTCTATATATACAGTATTAGTATAGTAATTTTCTCATAGGATATAAAATATTGTATAATTTTTATCCTTTCACCTCAAGTAAATTTATCGGTAACTCGGTGATCACTATGGATAAGTCGTATTCTCAACAATATATTCTGAATCGCGGTACTATATCACATGCAATTCGTTTTTTTTTTTTTTGTGTGGAGCTTGCGGCTGCATAGTAATCCATTTTGTTCAATGATGATTTGATTCTCATGATATGTATACTATTATTATTTGTTAAATAATTTAACTTAGAAAATTTGGTATATACCAAAACAGTTTCATGGGCACAAGGCCGATTTCAAAAAAATAAAATAAAAATCTAGAAACCGTGTCCTAAAGGAATCAACTACTTTGTTCGCTAAACTTGATTCAATTTTCAATATCAATAGAATCATGACTTATAGGGTTCGAATTTTTTATGCGTATATAAACCATTTTCCAAATACCATCCATTTCTTCACCTAACAATTCCTTGTCTTATGGTGGATAGACGAAGCCCAGGACAGGATTGGCTAGATATGCCATGCATGGCTGGCTAACTTTTAAGGAAACGATCGAGGACCCAACATGCGGTAATAAAAAAAGATAAATGCGTGTGTGTGTGTGTGTGTGTAAGAGAGGAAGACGATGAATTGATCTCATCACCTAACCAGTTCTCGTCTTATGTGCAGTACAACAAGCCCATGGAAACTTGTTCTAAAAAAAAAAAAAACCCTTAAAGAAGAGAGGAAGGCAATGTTTATGCAACACTTTTTAAACTTTTTTTGTTTTTTTTTTTTGTAAAATTCATTTTTAGTTCCTTTAGTTCGAAACTTTTTCAATTTGATACTAAACTTTATTTTGTTAATTTTTTAGTCCTTGAATTTAAACGAGGAGAGAGAAACCCATCAAAAAATAGCTAAGGAGAGAGAATTAATTGTTAACTAAATTCCAGCAATGAAACAAGCCATTTTTTATGTTAATGAGTTTCATTTCACAAAAAAAAATTTATTTATGTGTTTTTTTATCATTTATCTTGCCGGAAAAAATATATTGAGATTAGCAAATAATTTTTTTAAACTTGATTGTTTTCTTTGAACCAATTAAGATATATTTTGAATTGAGATTTTTTTTTTAAATCATAAGGATGTTTCTTAGGTGTTTTTAAATTAAAATAAATTGAAAATTAATTTGGATCTAAAAAACCCTAAATTCTATTTTTTGACTACCTTTTTGGTGGTTAAAAACTAAGTAGACGACACTTTGTGTGCTTTTATTTATTATTTTTGAAAAATAATACTACTATATTTAATAGTTTTACCAACAGAATTTTTTATCAATATTTACTCTATCATTTTGTCAAAAATAATTTTACCGACTGATTCATCGACAGAAATCCTCTATCGATAAACCTCTCGTTAATAATTTTATTTTTGTTCAAATTCCTATAAGTAATAAATGATGCATTTGATTTTCAAATATAAATTAATCAATTATTGAATTGATAATAAATTAAATTATTTAGTTTTTTTAATTTTATTTATTTAAAATTATAATTTATAATTACATCAATATATTAAAAATTTAATAAATTACATATATTAAGAATCATTAATCAATAATTACACTGAAAAATTTATTGGGTACTGTATCAATAAGATCTGATGTGGCTGGAATTTGAATTTATACCCAGGCTCCGTTTGTTTGCAGGAAAGTTGTTTCTTTTTGGAAAGTGAATTCCAGGAAAATAAATTCCTGGGAAAATGAATTCCTGAAAAGTAAAGTATTTTCCGATGTTTGGGAAAATGAATTCCTGAGAAAATAAATTCCTGAAAAGTAAAGTATTTTCCGATGTTTGGTAGTGTTATGGAAAATGAACTGGAAAACACTTTCCAGTGTTTGGTTATGTTATGGAAAATAATCTGGAAAATAATTTATTAATATTTTATTTTTCTCAAGTTTATTAAAATAATAAGGAATAAATCTTACAA
>NW_011499911.1:379481-417278 GCF_000495115.2 Populus euphratica
CCCGCGGCATTGTGGGCCCCCCCCGCACCAGCTGCCGACAGTGGGCAGAGAGCCCTAATTATAAAATATGAATTTATCCTATATAAATAAAATTTAGATTTTATATCCTAAATTAAATTAATTGTAGAATTAATTTTTCTAATAGAATTAGGACTGAATTAAATTGTTTAATTCATTTTTTTTAGTTTTATAATATTCTAATGGGATTAGGATTTATTTAATTAAATGGTTTAATTAATTTTTTTAAAGTAGTTTTTCTTATTTAATGAGTGTTTCCAAGCCGAAATCTTTGCTTGGGAAATTATAAAATTGGATTTGATTGAATATTTTTAAGTGTTAACACTGTTATTTTAAATTGCACAAAAAGCTAAAAATTAGAATAGCATGCAATATATATTTTTAATTATACATATTAAAATGTTTTATGCATGATATGTGATTATGGATATTAAAGACCAATATAATTGTACTTTTATTTGATAGTTGAATGATTGTAATTTTTATTAAATAGGACCTGCATAACTTGTCTTATCTCTACCTTTTCTTATAATTCTTTTCTCATCTAATTCCTTTTAAATATCACTTGATATTTTTTGTAATTAATTATGTAAATGTTATGTAATTTAGAAATGTAGAAATTTAAATAGAAAATTATTATGTAATCTAAATCAAAGAAAAAAATGGTGATGAATGCTATAACCGAAGTGCTAGCAATGGACTTATGAAGACTTACTACAGTTATTTAAGATTTGACCATTTAATTCATTTAAATAGCTTGAAGGAATTAGTTTAGATATATCCATAATTATTTAATTAGAATAACATGCTAAAGTTGTGTACTTATATATAAATTGTTATGCATGAAATGTATATATGTTATGTATGATACCTAGTTAATTTATAATGAATTTCTCATTGATATATTAAATATATGTTGAGAACATAAATAATTACCTTTCAATTTTACATGCATAAAATTAGACTTTTATTTATAAATAATTTGTTAAGTCACTCAAGATTACCATTAATCAAATATATTTAATGTTATAAAATTGAGTCCTATTTAACTGACTTGTATGATTTGGAAGAGTTCTTCATGATTATATGAAGTTAAAGACATGAGTTATGTGAAACATATATGATATGTTTAGATAAAGAGTTGTCACCTAACTAATATAAGAGTTATATAGAGATATGATTCATAAACTATGTTATCTATCTAATTTAATTTATTTTGATTTGTTAAGTTACTCAAGGTTAAGTAAATTAAGTTAAGTAAATTAAATGAGATTCTATCACATTAGATAAATCCAAATGAGAAACTAATAATCATTCTTCTTTTTAATAGGTTGATAGATAAAATGAGTAGTATCATATTCCTATAACGTATATAAGATGTTAACAAATTAATTGGGTTAAATTTTTTGAACTAATACCAAAAGTTCATAATTCTTTTCAAAGAAGATTATATATGCTTAAAAGTCATATTACTCATGTCCTGGATAAGGAAGTTGTTATTGAAGTCAAGACAAAATATCATTGTTATATTAAAATAATATCACATATAACTAATTAATCCATTATAAAAATATATTAAATTAAGATTGAATTCAGGTCAAAATAAATAAAATTCGACAAACTATCTAAAATCTGTATTCTAATAGTTTTAGATTAAAAAATAGTATCATTTATCCCTTCTCATACAGAATATATGAAGTTAAGATTGAGTACAGGTGAAATTAAGAATGCCAAGATAAATAAAATCCGATAAAATCAGGTTTGAGTATCTAATACACTAATAATTTTGGATTAAAAAATAGTACCATTTATCCATTTTCATCCCACTTAAAACCCATCCCTTTACCTTTGGGCCTGCTTCATCTTCTCACTGGATGTATAAATGCGTTTCCAGCCCTCGAAATTTCCTCTGATGAAAAAAAAAAAAAAAGCCTCGAAAATCTCCCAACAAATTAAGGTAAAAAACAGGAACAGAATCGTATATTAATATTATCAGAAAGGGAAACACATTACATTATTGATAGGGATTAAAGATGCAAATACAATACACCTTTTACCATAAAAGTGCCGACGAAGTTCTGCAAGAACAATACAATGATCATAACATAGAAGATGTTGAAACCCCAACATCAATTTTTTGAAGAATATCCTTGAAGCAAGCTATAATCACTTGGGGTAAACATGAGCTGGAAGACGAGGTTCGGCAACAGCAACAAGAGGGTATTTTTTTGGTGTAGAAAGCCCAAAAATTTCGTCCATGTTCAAGTCCTCCTTCTTCTGGCCATCAGGCAATCTCCATTTAAATCCATGAAGAAGATTTGACAAAGTTGCTTGAATTACCTTTAGTCCTAAAGGATATCCAGGACACATCCTTCTTCCAGCTCCAAATGGCAATAGCTCATAATCATGACCTCTAACATCAATAGAATTACCAATGAATCTCTCAGGGAAAAATTCATCAGGTTTGTCCCATACTTTGGGATCTCTCCCTATGGTCCACACATTAACAAGGACTCGAGAGCCTTTTTTAATGTCGTAACCATTGATGTTGATATCTTCACGTGCTGCTCTAGGCACAAGCATTGGCGCCACAGGGTGCAAGCGCATTACCTCCTTAGCAATGGCATAGATGTATGGCAAATTAACCATGTCTTTCTCTTCCACCCATCTTTCTCTACCAATTACCCTATCCAGCTCTTCTGTTGCTTTCTCAAAAACTTCTGGCTTTCTCAAGATCTCTGAAATTGCCCATTCCACGGTCACTGCGGAGCTTTCAGTTCCACCGGCAATCAAGTCCTGAGAATCGAGGAAAACGAACTTTACTTGCAAGTACAAGAGAAAGATAATAGGACCACTTTTGAGTGTTGGACAGTATATAATTAATTGATTAGACAATTCCAAATATTAAAAATTCACAAAGCAACGCTAGGATCACTTTTGAGTTTTGAGTGTTGGACATCCACGAATTGGATGAACACACGTGCATCTCACACCCACAAGTGTTCCCTTCATCAAGAATTTTCATGTTGTAATAAGAAGGGTAGTGGGCATTATCCCATCTGAGTGTTTATCGATGGGATAACTTAAAGAGGAAATTCAGATATATTGATGTGAACCAAAAGTTAGTTGTTGATAAGATTTTCTGCGTTACCAAGAAAATGGGCGCAGATAATTAGAGCGATTGAGGTAACTGTATACCTGAGAGTCAACTGGCGTGATTAAAGAAAGACCAACTTATAATAAATTTATTAGTTAAAACATAGTACCTGTGAAAATGCCTTCACTCCATGTCTTTCAAGCTTGATCTCAAGATTAGGATCAGAAGCAAGCTGCAAAAGGACATCAACCATATCCTTGGGCTCCCAGTTCTTGTCTTCCCTTCTCCTAGCTTCGTGTTCATCCAACACATGCTCCATAAACTTGTCAAACTTCTTGGATAAAGTCTTCATTCTCTTAATGTAACCTTGCAAATCTAAGAAAGCAATCCAAGGGATCGAGTCACCAATATCCAACACCCCATTAAGCAAGAACAACTCATCAAGCATTTCTTTGAATTCCACTGGTGTTACTATCTCCTTCTCATTCTCGGAACTCTTGACTGTGTATTTCTTCCCCAACACCATACGACTAATTACGTTAAGACTCACATCTGCAAGGTGATCTTTCAGATTAATAGGCCTGCCACTTGATTTGTTAAGAGTTTTAAGGAGTGCTCTCAACTCCTCTACACGAATGTACTCGTATGACTCAAGGCGCTTAGCACTAAAAAGTTCCATTAAGCACATTTTACGTGCTTGACGCCAATAAGGTCCATATGGAGACCATGTAATATCTGAGTAATTATAGGTTGTGTATTTGCCTGCAGCTGTTTTGGGGCGGCCAGAGAAGATAACATCGTGGGTTTTGAGGATTGTTTTTGCCATTTCAACAGAAGAGCCAACAACAACTGGGAATGATCCAAATTTGACTTGCATGAGGGGGCCATACTTTTGGGAGAGGGCATGGAGGGAACGGTGTGGGAGTTCGCCTATGAGGTTGAGGTTTCCAATTATGGGCCAGGGTTTTGGGCCAGGTGGTGGGTTGAGTTTGCGGCGGCGGAGACGGCTGGCTAGCAGGATAAGTGATACAGTGGCAAGCCATGCAAAGGCATAGGACATCCAAGTAGGAGTCTCCATTTTGCTTGTTGGTGGGTTGTATTGGAGGTAAAGAAAGATTTGCGGTGATAAAAATAGCATGAGCTGATGCAGGTATTTATCGTAGAGACTAATACTGTTGGCACTGTTGCTGTCCCTTAGAGCCCAGTAAGACAAGCTAGGAGTTGGTAAGCGAAATGTCGCGAAGCTGGGGCGCCTATTCTCAACAACCATGGCCCCCACGAGCTTTGTTAAAGAGGCATTTCGACGAATAATATTTGTGGTCTTTCATGCTCAGTTCAGTCGTTGATTAGGCGAAAATTGTGCAATTAGTATATTAAAAAACATATATTGAATTAGCATAAAAATATTTTTTTTAATAAAATAACATATTAAATTAATATATATATATATTGAATTAACATAAAAATAATTTTTTTAATAAAATAACATATTAAATTAAAATCTTTGTTTTATGAAATTTAATTAATATTATGTTAGAACTATAACATTTAATCATGTTATATTTCTGAATAATATTAATTAAATATTTTGGTTATGAATTATCCTATTAATTTAAAAAATATTTAAATTTTATAATATATTATGTTTTAAAAACATGATATGTTAACTTATTGTGTTTTTAAAGCGCAACATATTTAAATGTTGCTTAACTGAAAAGTTAATTTTATAGTATTTAAAAATAATAATATTTATTAAATGTCATATTTATAAAAATAAAAGATGTGCTATTTTATCTATTTTTTTAAATAATATTATTTTATCAAAAATTTTAAATAAAAAAATATATTTAGGATAACTTATTTGTTGAAAGGGTACGAAAAAACTAAATTTCCGGTTGTATTTACTTTACCAGAATTTTCACGTGTTTCTAAAAACGTTTTTAAAGAACTAGAATATGTGAATATGTATTCACTAATTAAAAATGAAAATCATTTTCCTAAAGATGTACATTTTTTTTCTTATTTCTCTATTCTCTAAAAAATGGAATACGTTGAAAATTTATTTTCAAAATTCTTCACTATAAAAAAATAATAATTTTATTTGACTCAACTGATTTTTATGTTCACTTCTTTTGTTATTTTCAATGTAATTCAAAAAAGATTTTTATTTTCTTTATAAAAATAATGTATTTAATAAACATAATTTCTTATTTTACTATAAAAAAATATATTTAAAATAAATACAAAAATCAAATCAAGAACCAAAAACTATTAGTTAAAATAAACTCAATTTAATATTTTTCTTAAAAGCTTGGATCATGCATGAATATCGAGAGTTATTAGGTGAAATGAGAAAATGAGAGAGGATAATAATAAGATTAGATAAAATTAAGAAGTGTTTTTTTTTTAATAATTGAGAGTGTTTGACCTAGTTTATACATATCACAATTAATCATTGAATCTACTGAACATCCTGTAAACTCATTAAATCTACTGAACATCCTGTAAATTTAGCAGATAGGTAAAATACCATAGAGGTAACAGGTATGCGTATAAAGAGTCGAATTTGGATGTAGAGATAAAAAATTCCATACCAAGACTGCTAGGCCGTGATCTCCTGTTTTTTTTTTTTTTATTTAAATGTGTTTTTAGTGGTTTGGAGAATGAGGACTGCTAGGCCGCGATCTCCTGTTTTTTTTTTTTTTTTAAATGTGTTTTTAGTGGTTTGGAGAATAAGAGAAAGAGATGAGAAAAAATTACTCTTTTTTTTTTGAAATTATGGGAAAAAATCTCCTAAGTATGATTAGAAGTAATTTCAATTAAATCAAGAAATTACTTTAGATTTGAATGGAAAATAAACTTACCCAAAAGAAAAATTGTTTAACTCAAAATTCGAAGGGTAAGTTACAATACTTCTATAAAAGCAGTTTTACTCAAAATTAATTTCTTCTTATGAATCTTGACAAATGCACTCTTAATTTGGCTTATTTGAGTTCAACAAGCTATTCAAGCCATTTCATAGAAAAGTATTGAATTTCAATTATATATTAGAAAATTCAATTTAGTGGAATAGACGTTCGAGTCGTCATACTCGAATTTGAACCAACTCATGATAATGATTATTAAGGGTACAATGCCCCATGCTCCTTGTAATTTCCATGAAATGTAGTGGCCATGACATTTATTTATTTTTTAATCCTGTGGTCATGACTAATGGCATATCCATAAAATTTATATTAAATTGCCAAATCTATGGATTATCAATTCAACGAACAGTCAACATTAGTACTTTTACAAGTAGATGCTGGCTACACCGAACCTTCTCGGTCTTTTCTTTCCATAAGTAACATCTAGGACTGTCCCAGTTGGGGTTTGAAATTGTAATTACAGTTTAAAATCTTTCACTATGATCTTTATAGATAATAGTTCAGAATATTTTTTAAAAAAAGTTTTACATATTTTGTGTGAGGTTTTTGTTTTTTATGGTTATTCTTTTAAGCATCGAAAATAAGATTTTGATGCAGATCAACAAGAATTAATGTTAGTAAAATATGTTTACAAATTAGATTGATATGCTTAAACTCAAGAAGAAACTCATACTAAGACGAATAAATCTTTTGACGAAAATAAACATAAAATTTAATCCAACTAGATTAAGCTTACATTCTGCAAGATTTCATAACATTCTTGTTAGCTGCAATACTTAATTATCAGGAGTTTTACGTTTTTTTATGGGGGAAGTCATCGAGGGATAGCATCTTCGTCATATTTTCTGGGCATCTGCATAGTGAGGCTCCTGTAGTCAATGATAGCTCGTCAGAATAACAAAGAAAACCAAGTCATTGCTTCTGGTGGAGAGGGAAAATCGAAAAGTACAGGAGATGTTTTCCGAGTAGCAAGCCAAGCACGAGTAATGATTAAACAAAAGAAAACAGCATGGGGTTTTTGATGTACTTTATTTTGAGAATTTTGCACATGATTTTCTTGGTTACTTCAGGGAAAGAGGTGAGCAGAGTTCACCATTGACCCCTTCCACGTTTGAATAATAAAAAGTATAATTAAGAAAACTCCATCTGGTTGTTGATCCAGATTAATTCATTAAAAATTAAAAGAAAAATATTTAAAATTTTAATATATATATATATCCCACATAAAAAAAAATTAAAAACATTTTATGAGAATATAAACTATTAAAAAATATTCAAGATTAAATATTTATAAATTAATTTTATATTTTTTAAATTTATTAAAAAAATAAAAATAGAATATCACTCAAGTTATACTCACCACTCAAGTTTCCGGTCAACTGAACAAGGCACTTGGATTTAAAGAGTTAATTAGAAACCTGAATTTTGATTATTTAAAGCTTGTCCAAGATTCCATATCACCTGGATCCCAGGTAACCCGTCGAGCTAGACAGATTTTACATCTATCAGAAAAGATTGTTAACTTAACTTCAGTCAACCTGGTCAATGGTTGAATAATCACTAGTGGAGAGCATCTTTTCTGAAAATGAGGATGCCACTGGGATCCATGACAGCGAGTACTTTAGTAGTCTATGGTTGTTGGAGCTCATTTTTATTTTTTAATTTTCTTTCTTAACAAAGTAATCATTTTTAATTACCACCCCAAGTTTTGTTACATTATAGTATAAAAATAAAAGATAACGAGGTTTTAATACAATGTTTTCATTATAAATCTATTCATTTATTAATGTCGGTTTTAATATAAATTATTTTTGATATAAACACTAAAAATATATTAATTTAAAATTAATAAAAAAATTTAAATTTAATATTTTTATTTTGTATGATTAAAACATTTTGAAACGCTTTCATTTTCGCAGCCCATCATGACGTACTTAGCTGGGAACCGAAAGTCCATTTATACATCCACAAGAAAAAACAAGGACGTGGTTGTTAAGGGGAAAATAGTCAAACTGATTCAATTAAATTCAAGAATTGAATCCAGTTCGACCTCGAGAGTCAAGACTATGATCTGCAAAAAGCCGTCGAAGGGGTGTTCCATGGACCGTAGCCACGTGCTCTGTCAACCTATCAGCCTACTTGGCCACAGCCTTCATTCCCTTAAAATTCCCCCTGTGTCCAGCACGAACAGCTCCTCTAAAATTCTCAGAAACTCATGAAGTGTATGCACACACAGTACCCTTTTCATTTTCCGATTCAAGAGCGTAGCTGGAAACTTCTCTCTCATTTTAAGAATCTATGAACCCTTAAATTTCTTCTGCTGCAAGTTATGATGATTTGAAATTAACTTAAAATCATACCCCTCAAAATTAAACTTATTTTATTAATCCTCAAAATGATTTCTCTATTAACTTCACAAACATTATAAGTTTAGTGCTACGCTGTAATTATTATTTTTAAAATATTTTTAAAATTAAATTGAGGTAATATTTTTTATATTAATTTAAAAATCTTAAAAAAATGATTTAAATAAAAAATTATATATTTTTATAAAAATATTTTTCAATCACAAAAATAAATGGGATTTTAATCATTACCAAGACCTTTAAAAATACATGATAATTTGTTATTTAATTTTAAATTGTGTTGATTAATGTTTAAGATAGAAATGATGTAATCTTGTTTACTTAATCATTTCAAAAGTGTTTTTGAAAAAAATTAAGTCATTTCAAAAGTATTTTTGAAAAAAATTAAATTTTTTTATTAATTTTAAATTAATATATTTTTAGTGTTTTCAAATTATTTTGATGTACTCATGTTAAAAATAAATTTTTTAAAATAAAAAAATATTATTATATATTTTATCATGAAATATTATTTTAAAAATAATTTTATCATGAAAAATTATTTTAAAAATAATCACAATCACATTACTAATATATGGTACAACTGCATCACTTTTAAAAGTTAATAAAAAATATTAAAATAATATTTTTATATTGTGTATAATTGAACCCTACAAAATTATAATGCAAGTTAATAAAAAATATTGAAATTATATTTTTATATTATGTGTAATTGAATGTTAAAAAATTATAAATATGATAAAATCATATTTCAAATTTATTTAAATATTTTAATAATAAACAACTAGTTTTAATTGTATTTTCCTAAATAATTTATTATTATTTTCAAATTAAATACATGTTAATTAAAAAAACTATTCAAATTCAAATAAATATTTTTAATTTTATTTAATAACCATGTGAAAATTTAAAAGTAAGTAAATTTAATAAAAAGAAATTTAAAGTGTACAAAAAAGAAAAAATACCAGTAAAAGCTAGGTCAGAAGGCCAACACTTGGCCCATAGATGCAGGCTTGGGGGACCTGCAGAGACAGAGACAGATGATAAGTTGTTTGCTATTTTTTTTTTAAAAAAAAAGTAAAACACAATAATCACTTATCACTTTTTAGAAAATTGTTACACCCTCCAATACTTGAACCTGCAATTTTACAAAAAAAGTGATAAACAATTGAGCTATAACTTTAATTTGTTGTAAAATAATTAAAAAATATATTAAAATGATTTTACTTTATTTTTTTTTTTAAAAAGTAAAACACAATAATCACTTATCACTTTTTAGAAAATTGTTACACCCTCCAATACTTGAACCTGCAATTTTACAAAAAAAAGTGATAAACGATTGAGCTATAACTTTAATTTGTTGTAAAATAATTAAAAAATATATTAAAATGATTTTATTATTAATATGAACTTTAGAACACTATAAAAAACACAAGTTCTTTTAGTGTAGTGGGTTAACTATGTAATTGGCTCATCCTTCATCGTGAATTGGACAAAAAATAAAATCTAACATGTAAGAAAAACGTGCAAGTAAAATCTTTATTATAAACTTAAAATTTAATATATGGGATAATTATTTTTTTAAATATTAAGATGATGATAATTTTTATTGATTTGAACAAATTTACTAAATCTATGACTCATATCATAGATCTGATCAAATTTAATAATAGTATTTTTTTTAAAATAATTTTTATTTAATTATATAATTATAAAAATATAAGCTATGCTGAATAAAATCAATTTAAAAAATGATTGGTTGTAAAAAAATTGTTAATATTATAAAATAATTGTTATACTTGAACTGAAAATAAAATAATAATTAAATTTTATTTAATAAAATTATTTTTAAAATATATTATTAATTAATTTAATATTTAAATAAATATATTCACTTGCTACGGTGTTATTTAAAATCCGGTCACCACTATTTTAACCAGAAAATCAAGATGGGGGAGGGTTGCCCTAAAAATCAATTTTTTTAAACCTTTTTTCCTAAAAAAAATAAAATCCTACCACCTAAATAAACCCAAAACATGCCAAAATCACTTTACAAAATACAAATCAACTTGATTAAAAACATCAAAACTAAATTTGATATCCTTTTACAGTCCTAATTAAAGAGAAAAATCATCTTCAAACTCCACTCAAGAAGGAAAACTCTTTAAAACAAAAATCCTCATTTTTATGGCTAGATTTTGGTTAAATGTTAATTTAGTTATTTTTAGATGAGTTTTCTCTTCTTTATCTAAATGAGGGATCGGAAAATAAAAAATAAAATTTTAAATCAAAATAAAAATTCTAAAATCTTTAAGATTGGTTATTAAAAATATTATCTCATGAAATTAGGCTAAAAAAATCAAATAAAAAAATATTTAAAAATAAAATTGAAGATAATAAGGATGCAAATGAAGGTGAGATCCCTAATTTTCCCTGTAATCATATAAATAATAAATCACCATAATAAACCTAATTTTTTTTAGTAGTTTTGTTATTGTTTATAGAGGTCGTCTCCACGCCCATGCTCGTAAAAATCAAGGCATTTTGGACAAAAACATTTCCACGTCGCAAAATTACGTAATTATAGGCAGTGTATTTATCTGTAGTGATTTGGGCTAATGTCATGGGTTTTTGAGGATGGCTTCAGCCACTTCACCGGAAGAGCCTATAACCATAGCGATTGACCCATATTTAACTAGCACAATGGGCTCATATTCTTTAGCAAGTTCGTGAAAGGAACGGCGGGGAAGTGAACCAATTAGGTTAAAGTTTCCGATCATAGGCCATAGTTTTGGGCCTGGTGGAAGTTTTAGTTTACGGCGGAGAAGGCGGCAGCAAATTAAGGAGGATCAGCACTGCGGTGGCAAGACCAGCAGCGGTATACGTAATCGCTGGTGGAGAAGGATTGTCCATTTCTTGCGGTGGTTACGTCAAATTGGCAGTGACACGAGTCATAGGGTGGTGATACGTTACTCGATTAGAGTTTTTACGGGCACTCTAATTAATTGTTTTTTTATAGTGATTTTTATTTTAAAATATATTGAAGTAATATTTTTTAAAAAATATTATTTTTTTAATATTAATATATTAAAATGATTCAAAAATATAAAAAAATAATTAAAAAAACAAATTTCAAAGTTTTAAAAAATGTTGCTCTTTGAATGCGTTTCGAAGCAACTCCATAGCTGAAATAGCTGTTCTTGTAACAATTTACATTGTTGAATTTGATGATTTTTTAACGTAATTATATAGTTTCAAAACCCAGATAATGTAGTTGTGTTTGTGTTGTGTGTTCGGATAATTGTATATAAATCTCAAATTTAAAAGAATTTCAATTTGAAAAGGGATGTTTGTGTTGTGTGTTCAGATAATTGTATATAGAGAAACCTTGGTAGAAAAATAATTGTATATAGAGAAACCTTGGTAGAATTTGTGACCAAGACATTAAACATAGAGCTTAAGCAAGCAAATTGAGTGTTTTCCCCTTTTCTTTTCTTCTTTTTGTCATGCATGCATTCCAATATGCATTTAGGCTTCTGATTTGGTAGTACACGAGGTAGTCGTCGCGCGATACATTACCGGGTCGGATCATTTTATTTTATGCAATGTCAAAAAATAATTTGCATGCATTACTAGTGCTTACTACAAAATTAAAAGAAATTGAGATTATGTAACAAAAAATAAATGCACGTGCTTTCTAAAATAATACAAGAAGCATATATATATTATTCAAGAAAACTTTATTTTTTGAAAAGTATTTTATGAAATCAAATAAGTAAGTAAAACCTCAGCTGATTCAGAATTTTACAAGTGATGTATACTTTAACTCGAATTCAAGATTTGGTATGCAGATCTTAAATTTTTTACCATTACACGAGGACAAAGCATATATATATTTACTAAATCGATATATATATAAAATATATTTTTTTACTACGTTGAGCAAGGATAAATACATTGCATTAAATTAAAAGTAGTTTTTTTTTTTAAACAGGAAGTATGATATCATTGCTCTTGCTTGATTGATGCGCTGAAAAATCAAGTATTATTACTCTGAGTGGAATAAATCAAGATAAATAACTGGTATTTATGTGGTCCATGAATTAAATGATTTCTTGTTGGTTGGATATAAAAAATAATATTTAAATTGTAGGAATATTTTTGAATTTTTTTTAATATTAGTGTAATAATTCACATTTAAAAATTCTAGACCGAACTCTTTATTTAGCCATGGTTTTAAGTTACATTATGTAACATATCTTGACATGACCTTATTTGTTGGGTTGATTCAAAGAAAAGATATTAAAGAAAATAAAAAACAAGTCAAGTTAACCAACTTGTCAAGTTAGTGATTAAATTAGATTGAATTATATTTTTAATTTTATTATATAATAAAAATATGAAAATAGATTTATCATCAACCTAATATTTAAATATAAAATTTAATAAAAATCTCATATAAAAAATGGAATTGAAACATAAAAAAAGGCAGATAACAAAAGGGGTAAAATCTTTCAAAGGAAATAAAAATACTTTATTAAAGGATAAAATTGGAAAGCCAAGAAAAAAGATAAAAGACATTAATCCAAAACTAGAGGATACTATTACATAAAAAAGCCTATATTAAAGAATGTAATTGAAGAGAAAAATGTAAAAAATAAAGAAAAGGAGGCTAAAAAATCTAAAAAAAATAAAAATTTTATATTAAAAAATAAAATAAAATAAAAAGTTAAAGGAGAGAAAAGGAGCGAAAAACTCAATTGACTAATAAAAAAACCTAAAGGACCTCAACAACAAAGCCCAAAACAAAACAAAAAAAGAGAAAAACCGAAATGGCTAATTAAAAAACCCAAAGGATCTCTCTTAACAAAACCCAGACACATTGATCTAAAAGAGACCTATGGGCTGGTTTCCTTTTATTTTTTTTATAAATGGTGGGCTTTTTTTTGAAAATATAAATATAGACAGACAATTTGGTACATCAAAACTATATCAAAATATTCATTGTAAGTTCATATTAAATTAATTATAAGATAAAAAATAAAAACACTCAATAATATATTTAATGGACTTATTTATAATATTATAGGCAAGGTAGATTTTAAGGAAGTACCATAAAAAATAATAATAATTAAATCTTAGTTAATTTAATTCACGTATAAAAAAGATTTGATTCATCTAGTTAATTTTAATAATTAGAGTTTTATTTTTTTTCATGTATAATTTTATTTTAACAAATATAATTATTTATTTAATCATTGAATTAGTTTAAGATTTTACTATATAAAAGCTCGAGAATATTGTGCAGGATTATCATCACAAAAAAAAAAAACAATTTACTTGAGCTTACAATATTTTTTATTAATTTATTTTCGGATCATTGTTTTACACTGAAAAGTTTGTAATTCCGTAGCCTAACACATGAATAATGATCCAAACGACATGTCAATTAATTAGTCGACTAGCAACTAAATTTTGAGTCTTACATGCTAAAACACTTGGTGCTGTACTGTTTGCAAGTGTAATTATAAAAATAACTATTTTTTATTTGGAAATATATTAATATATATATTTTTTATTTTTTAAAAAATTATTTTTGATATTAGCATATCAAAATAAAAATGGTAAAAAATATTAGTTTTAAAAAAATAAAAAAAATTAATTTTTTTTAAATATAAAAAGAAATAAGATAATTATAAAGTTTGTTTATAGGCGTACAATTTTAGGCGATTCCAACAGTGGTAGAATGATATGTGATGATATTTTCACCATGTGGAGCTTGGATGGCCCCATCTATCTTCAATTATTATTATTATTATTATTATGGCTAAGAGAGACTTGAACATGAAGCATAATTTCTCTATTGTACATTAAAAAAAAAAAAATCATTTTTCTAATTTCAAAACAATTCGTCGCTTCACATGCATTGATTACTTGACACTGTGATCAGAATACAAAATATATTATCAAAATATATCCAACCACTATAAAATTTATGTTTGGTCAAAAAATAGGGTGAAGTTTGTACCCAAAACACCAAGAGAGACATGCTATTGCTAAAAAGATTATCCAAAACACCATTCAAAGCCGGCTTAAGGTAAAATGAGGTTTTGAAAAGAATTATAAATGAAATCTTTTAAAATATTTAAAAAGTATTTATTATTATTATTATATATCTGTTAGATAAGACTTGAGCAATTTTCATTTTGTATTTAAAGTTTTTTTGTTAAGTGGTGTTAACTTTCCTTTCATAAAATATACATATAAATGGATGTTTTAGTTCAATTGTACCCATATTTCATATTATCACTCAAAATTAATTTTTCTCCATTTCAAACATCCCATAACATAACAAAAGACCATGCCTAATCTTTATTCAGTTATTATAAAGAGTAACATACATTTATCTGAACTATATATAAGAACATCACCTTTTACCAAAAGTACAATTTCCAACGAAGTTGTGAACACAGTCCCTTCGTCACAATACAAGCATCACATAGCTCCATATATATTACTTTATTGTGGTTTTAACAATGCATTTGTGGGTTCTTTTTTTCAAAATGTTTTTAAGATAGATGCCTTTTTTATATATATTTTTATCTTCAATGCTAAAAGCATTGAAAGATATATAAAAAATACATCATTTTTTTTAATAGAAAACCACTAATTAATTAATAAAACACCCAACAAACACAATATCAAAAACATTCTTCCTCCAAATGCCGTCCGTAGGATTATCATCACACAGAGTACATGTGAGCTGGAAGTCGGGGTTCAAGCTCTGCAACCAGAGCGATTTGCTTGGGAGTGGAAAGGCCAAAAATCTCCTGCATGTTCAACTCCTCCGTTGTCATATCACCAGGCAACTTCCATTTAAACCCGTGCAGAAGATTTGCCACACTTGCTTGAATCACCTTGAGTCCTAGACTGTACCCAACACACATCCTCCTCCCAGCTCCAAATGGCAACAGCTCGAAATTGTGACCCTTGACATCAATCGGCTTGCCAATGAACCTCTCTGGGCAAAATTCGTGTGGCTTCTCCCATATGCTTGCATCCCTTCCAATGGTCCATACATTTACCATCACTCGGGTGCCTTTGGGAATGTCATAGCCACCAAGTTGGATGTCTTCCCGAGCAAGTCTCGGCACTAGGAAGGGTGACACGGGATGCAAACGCATGGTCTCCTTGCAAATTGCGTTGATAAATGGTAAGTTAACAATGTCTTTCTCTTCAACCCACCTATCTCTTCCAATCACTCGATCTAGCTCTTCGTTCGCCCTCTTGAAATACTCTGGCTTTTTCAAGAGCTCGGCCATGGCCCATTCTGTTGTCACCGCAGAACTCTCAGTCCCACCTGCGATCAAATCCTGCCGAAAAGGAAGTGGAAAAAAATATTCACGAATTCATAGCATTTATACTAATTCGAGCGTGTGTAATCAATTCGGAACTGTTCACATGTTGATTGAAATGAATAGAACATACCATTGTAAATGCCTTGACTGCAGTCCTGTCGAGCTGGACTTCAAGATTAGGATCATCAGAAAGCTGCAATAGGATATCCATCATGTCCTGAGGCACATAGTCCTTGACTCCTTTTCTCCTCTGCTGATGCTCATTCAATGTATGCTCAAGAAACCCATCAAACAACCGGCCAACGGCCTTCATTCTCTTAATATAGCCCTGCAAATCCAAGAAGGCGAGCCACGGAATTGAGTCTCCGATATCTAACACCCCATTAAGCAAGAAAAGCTCATCAATCATTTCCTTGAACTCCTTTGGCGACATGTACTCCTTTTGGTTCCCGGTTTTAACTGTGTAGTTCTTTCCCAACACCAGGCGACTAATCACACTAAGACTCAGATCTGAAAAATTATCTCTTGCATTGATGGGCTTGCCAGCTGACACGAATAGCTTTCTTAGGAGAGCATGCAACTCCTGCACGCGGACAGTCTCAAATTGGTCTAGACGTTTGGGACTAAAAATTTCCATGAGGCAAATCTTACGTGCTTGTCGCCAATACGGTCCGTATTGTGACCACGTAATGTTGGAGTAGTTATACGTGGTGTATTTTCCTGCAGCAATTTTGGGACGATCAGCCAGTTTGACATCATTGGTTTTGAGAACTGCTTCGGCCATTTCTACAGAAGAGCCCACGACAACTGGAAATGAACCAAACTTGAGCTGCATAATTGGCCCGTACTTCTGGACAAGGGCGTGCATGTTTCTATGTGGGAGTGGCCCTGCAAGGAGGTTCAAGTTTCCAATTATAGGCCACGGTTTGGGGCCTGGTGGCAGGTTGAGTTTGGGACGGGTAAGGTGGCGGAAGAGGGTGATCACGGCAACGGTAGCAAGCAAAAGGGCAGCAAAAGTAGAGAGCTCCATTTTGACAGTGGTAAGGGTGATTTGTGTGGAAGCTGTGATCCAAGCAGAAGAGGTGATGAGTCTGTTTATAGGACACACCTTCTGTATTGTTGGCATATGCGCGCTGGGAAATTAATGATTTGAATTATTGGTAAGAAATACAAATGTTAACACAACTAACTGTCAATTGTCTCTCTTGCTCTCATTCACCCGTCAGCTAAATTCAACTAACTTTTTTTCTTTTATTTTTTAAAGTTATAGGCTGATTACTGTGATGGGGAAGAAATATGGTTCTGTTGGTGGGTCTGTGTGATCAATCTTTTTCTTTGTAGGTTACTGAAGGTTAGTTCCCTGATGCCCTGTATTCTGTAGGTTACTGAAGCTTGAGGGACATTATACGCATCGTCTCACGTAATCTTTTTTCTTTTGTTAATTCCAATTCGATCCTTATGTGACCATGTTTTATACATTCACCCATTTGGTTCCTAATTTTTCATTTTTTCATTTTGATCCTTATATTTTCATTATCCATTTCAATCTATAATTCATTATTTTACAGGTCATGTGTGGGTTTTCATGGCGGCATGCGTGGGCTGGGCACTCTCCATAAATGACTTAAGAGCAATCCTTTTGTAAGAGAACAACCAAAAAGGGTATAATTTGTGGTACAATTTATCTCCTACCTTGGTTTGTGGTCTTCCCATTAGCCGGAGCAAATGGTTTACTAGAGATGAGGTTACATTAGTACAACTTGTTTCTTTAATCATTTTATTTCCTTGTTTTTATCTCTTATAATTTGATTTTAAGTTTTCTATTTTATATGTGATAAAAAAAGTATTTTTCATCAAAAAATTATAGGTCAACCCACTTAGAAAAGAAAATAGATTGGATTAGAGCCAAATTTCTTTTTGTTTTTTTAATAATAAAAATGATCTTTTGGTTTAATTGAGGAAACATGGGTAGTTTCCAAAACCTAATGTCGTGTGATTTCTTTCTTGTTTTGTTAAGTCAAAAAATTTAGAAAAAACCTTTAACACCAATTTTAATTTGATTTTTTATGAATTTAAAAAAAAATATTAGTTAATCAAAGATACAACCGATCACTACATTTATATTGTAAATAAAAATAGAAAATAGAGTGGATTAGAGACAATTTTTTTTTTTTAATAAAAAAGCTCTTTTTATATTAAATTTTTTTTAATAAAAAAGCTCTTTTTATATAACTCAGGAGAACATGGGAACTCCAAAACCTTATGTCGTCGTGATTTCATTCTTGTTTTGCTAAGTTAAAAATTTTAAAAAAAAACTTTAACAACAATTTTAATTTGACCTTTTATTAATTAAAATAATATTATTAGTTAGCCAAAGATGCAACTGAACACCACGTCTATGTCTATATTGTAAATAAAAGTAAAAATAAAAAAAACTTGAATCATCTTATTACATTTAAAAATAAATAAAATGAGGTAATATCTATCCTTAAATATTAACCTATATTACCCCTAAATCTCAATAGGCAAGAATTGAAAATTAACTAGTCTACTTCCCCTTAAATGATGAATTCCAAGCTACTAGAAATTCAAGGGATTTACTTGTTTATATCTTCTTCCATTCAATCTTTTAGATCCCAAACTCTCACAACCATGACATACTTACTTACTTGACTATATACATAATATTCTTCTTTGTAAAATAAAAATAAAAGGAAAGGAAATGATTAATTCCATAAAAAAAAGAAAGCAAGAAATTGTTTTTACAAGGTAAATACAAACCTCTAGGCAATATCACTGATAATAATAAAAGTCAATATTATAAAGGAAAAAAATAGAAGAAAGTGATAAATTAACTTATAAGAATGATGATAAAATTCAAGAATCTAAAATAAAATGTTTTGGATGGGGTTTAGAGTAAAAATAAAAATAATATATATATATATATATATATTTATAAATATAGAAATCTGAATAGAATTTTAATAAAAGTGAATTGCATAAAATCAAAAGTACCAACATGGAACTTAGTGAAATTCAAAATAACTTAGGTAAGATTTGATATAAATAACTATCAGGATTTAAAAAATGTTATCCAAAAATCATAAAAGTTACCATAAAGGAGCATAAAAGGAATTTTTAAAAAAGTTAAGTAAATATATGCATGCAAGTGTGTGTTCAAAGGAAGAAAGAATTGAGGGACATATATGGTATTTTAAAAAAAGTTAAGTATATATATATACGTGGGAGTGAGTGTGTGTAGGAAGAAAGAAAGAAAAAAGAACAAATTTGATTTTTCAAAGGAGAAGAGAACATTCAGCCAAGAGAAGGGAAAAATCCAAGCAAGGGAAAATTTCTTAATTTAAAAGTGTTAAAGATTTGGCTATTGCTTGTTAAGGTGCTTTCACACTTTTAAATAAGACTTTTTAAAGAATTTATATTTTAAATTGATTGAACTTTGTGAAATAAAGAATTAGGGTTTATGATAAATTTTAGATAAAATTACAATTGATTGTAAAATTATGTTAAGCTTATTGAAAAACTAAGAAATTACGGTAATTAAAGAAAAATTTTGGGTGTTCTTCAAGAAGGGGTTTTTGGCAAAATAATAATAAGAAAAATAAAATTCAAGAATTTTGATATGATAAGGAGATTGTATACGAAAAAGATGAAATTAATGTTAAAGAGTGAATAGATTATGAATTTTTTTTTAATCTTTTTCTTTATTTTAAATTTTGGTAAAAAGTTAAAGAATATATATAATGAAATGAATTATGTTACAATGCGAAAATTTGAAGAATAGGAAGGAAATTTACAAAAGAAAGAAGTGAATTTTCATGTTTTTATTTCTAAATTTGATTTTGGCAAATTAAAGGATAACTGGAAGGATTTTATTTATTAATTGTGTCAATATGGAAAGTAAAATAATGATTTTATATATTTGTCAATTTAGGAGAGGTTGCCAGGCCGACACCACAATAGGAACTTCGACTCGAGCTTAGTCATAATGTAATTATGCAATGCCTGAATTTATTATGGGTCAATATGTATTATTATTTGATTAATTATGGGTAATGAATTAGTATTTTTATATTGTTTACTTGGGGAAATAGATATGTGGTGCAATGAACTCTTTCCTGATTTAATGGAATTAATGCATAGATGAGTATGATTAATAATTAATTCCTTGGTTGATAGGATTAATGCCTTGATGAATGGGAAAATCTTTGAACTAATTCATGGTTTAATGGAATTAGTGTCTTGGTGAATGGGCATGATGAATAATTAATTTCTTAGTTAATGGGATTAATGCCTTAGTGAATGGGCAAATTCTTGAACTAATTCTTGGTTTAATGGAATTAGTGCCTAGTGAATGGGCGTGATGAATAATTAATTCCTTAGTTAATGGGATTAATGCCCTATTGAATGGAAAAATTCTTGAACTAATTATTGGTTTAATGAGATTAGTGCCTTGATGAATTGACGTATTGCAGAATTAATTTCCTGGTTAATGAGATTAGTACCCTGATGAACGCGTGAATCATTGAACTAATTTTTTAGGTTGATGAAATTAGTGCCTATTGAATGGATAAACAAGAATTTGTCACCTATAAGTGGAATTAACGTCGAGGTCAATAGACGATAGGAGAAATTATAATTTTGGTTAATGTTCAAGAATTAAGGATCATTAAGAAATTTAATTGAAATGTAATACTAGATGAACGAATTAATTTAATGATCTTAAGAGTAATTTTTTAAAAAAAATAAGAAGAAAGAAAGAAAGAAATAATTTTACTGATATTATATTTTATCTGTCTAATTGAAAGATTGTATTAAATCAATTTTCATGTACATCTCCATATCGGATTGAATAGTAAATTAAATTTTTTTTTATATTTTGTTAGGTACTATTTTGTAATGAATGAAGTTATTATTTTGTTATGTAGTATAATTTTTAATTATAAGTTTTTTCTTTTATGTACTCATTTCAATTATAATTTTTTAATGGTTCTTATTTGTTAATCTTTGAATCGTGTACTGTACTTTAGTTCTAATTTGTAGAATAATTCATCGAATTGCATCTAGGTAAATGTGTTATATTGAATTTTTTAAACATGTGTGATTTTGTTTATTGAAAAATGATGATGAGATGAGAGGAGAAAGTCCTAGATGATAAGACAAATAGAAAATTTGATAATTGTGAATTGTGGTGGAAAAGGCGACAACTTGATCCCTATAAATACAAAGGAAACTTTGTTAGATTTTTTTATTGATTGCAAAAAAAAAACTAATCTTAACTTAATTATTACGTCATTGCTTTTTGAAAAACTAATTTTAACTTAATTATTACGTCATTGCTTTTTGCTTTGAACATAAATTTTGGAGTTGTTACAGTAAAATTAGAAATTTCTATTTTTTTTTACTAGATCAGCCATAGACTAATTCCAGTTTTATTAGGGGGTATTTAATGTAGCCATAATTGTAAGCTTCATGTTATTTCTTTAAAAAGACATGTCAGACCCAAAGCATTCTATTTTGAGTAAATGAGATGATTGTTTCTCATTCCAAAACTATAAAATCAAAATTTGGATTAAATCACACATTGCAGCATACTAAGCTTTCTAATTATTTACGAGGTTTGTCTAAAAGATAGTCATTATAACTAGGAAAACATTTCAAATACCATACATGAGCTATTAGACCTAACAGCTTGATGTAGCTCATTTGATGTAAACCTTCGACCCATAATTGGTGAACCAAGTTATATAAGGAAATATACAATTTAAAATGATAAATTAGAAAAAGAAATTATTAAAACTAGGATGAAATTATTCAGATCTTGAATGGAGTGGAGAAATAAAACGGTATGCAAAATAATAGCTCGGTCATAAATGATATAAGTTTTTCAATGAGGTAATATAATTATTTAAAGAAAAATATTTGTGAATTGGATGAAAACATTTAGGATAATGATGATGATAGAGTGGAATTCTAAATAAACTAATGTATGATTTTATGTGCAAATAACATTGACCAACAGTATAAGTTTTACATACAATCACATAGTTTTTTTTAACTAGAATGGAAGGAAATCTAAGAAAAAATCTTATCATAAATATGAATGAAAGTCTACGATAAATTATTTAATTTTTTTTATAATTTTAGTAAATAAAACAGTATGCAAAAGTACTAATAGTTAAGTAAAATACTAAGAACAACAAGTGGACAATTATTAAAGGCAAAATTCTAAATAACATAAAAACTCTAACTCCCCCTGTATATTGAGGTTGTCACTATATAAGAAGGAATTTAAGCTTTTTTCCTCTCATTTCTTGCATTTTCACTCGAACCTTCTCTAAGATAAGGATTTTTGAAGTGTTATAAGGTTAATTAATGGAGGAAACACTTCAGCACAAGTTTTGGAAGGGTCCAAGGAGATAGAACATTGGTAGTTAGTTAGAAAAACAAGGAATTTGAGGAAAGAAAGAGAACTATAAGAGAAATTTGCAAAGAGAAAGGGTAAATTAGTTTTAAATTTTCTTGATAAAGTACCCAATACAATTTAATTCTAATTATTTAAGTTTAAGTGTGCGGGGAAGAGAAATCCCTAATCTCTCACCTAAAGTTTATGAAAGAAGTTTGGGAAATGAAAAATTACTTATAAATTGGTTAACTTGTGTGAAATAATGGATAAATATATTAAGATAAGGATATAAATTAAAAGAAAAGCCATGGGAATTTCCTAACCCTATGGCTAACCATGATAAAGAATGGGGAAAATGAAAGAATTGAATGGAATTGTGTATTTATGTGTTAATTAGATGTATATTATATGATAATTAGGTTATAGGGTAAATGGTTTTATTAAGTATATGTGTATGTATCTATAAATTTGTTTAGGAACATGACTTTTATAATATAGAAGTGAGGCGAAGTTGTTGAGATTGTATGAATAATTGTAAATTTAGGTGGTTATTATAAGAACCAAACTTTTGGTTCAAATCTAAATCCAAGTTAGCCTAAACCCAACCTAAGTTAACCTAGGTATTTAAGAAAGATTGCAAGAGAATTTATTTCTTTTCTTCTAATTCTTGTAGCTGCCATGACCCTCTCTTCTTTAAACTAAAGAGTTTAGTTTTGTTATCTTGAGTTTTTGGTTCAAGAAAGGTGGAAATAACAAGTAATTGGTTCTCTTTCGTATTACTTTCGATTATAGTTTATTTTTGGAATGATTAAAGAAGAGATTAGAGTTTAAATGGATTAGAAGTTCATGTTGTTAAGATTGATTTATGATTATTAAGAGTTTAAGTTAGGTGATTAATTAATATGTTGTTGAAAATAAGGATTTATGAGTTGATTGATTTAAATTGATTTTTATAGGTTTAGAAATTAATTTTTATCTTACTGTAAAATCTAGATAAAATGGTTTTAAGGTAGAAGATGACTAAATTTTATTTTGGTCCTTAAATTATGAAAGTTTCAATTTAGTCCCTAAACTTTGGAAAAATTACAATTTCACCCCTAACTATATTTTGAGATTATGGATGGTGTTATTATGAGGTTAAGGATGATGAATCTCATTTTGATAAATGATTTGGATTATTTTTAGTTTGGTCCCTTAATTTTAGGATTTACATTTTAGTCCCTAAACTTTTAAAACATTATAGTTTGGTCCCTGTGTTGTCCTGGACAGAATTGAGGATGTTTTATGGGTGAAATTTCAGTATAGTTAAATTTGGTCCAGATTTGGAAAAATTATATTTTGATCCCTGATTTGGATAATTGTCATTTTAGTCCCTAAACCTAAGAGACTAAATCTAGTTTTCTTTTATGCATTGAAATCTTATTTGTGCTATTTTGAATTGCTTTTGAGTATATTTCATATATTTATTGTAAGTTCCTCTAACGATCCTTAATAGGTTTTTTGGGTCTTTCATTTGATATTCCTTTTAATCTATATTCTTCTGGATGAGTGGGGTAATCTTTAATATGCATATAATATAAATAAATATATATGTTGATTATATGATGAGTACGATTATTTAATCTCTTAAATATTTATATATTTTGGTTTATTTTTCGAGTACTCATCTATTCTTGAATTTGCACTCGCATTCTGTCAAGTTAAATTCTATTTGATATGATATACGTTTCTTTGATGGTTCTGTAAATATCTATTATGCATTGATATAGGATTTGTCAGTAACTACATGCTAACGGAGAGTAGTTAACTTATGTGCACATAGTATTCTGTCTATCTAGCTAATGAGAGAGGCATCAACCTGTGGCGATTGATCATCCCACAATGGTCACCTTTGGGTGGTATTTGGTCACTTTTGAGTATCATCTAGTCACTTTTGGATGTCATCTGGTCACCTTCGAGTTTCATCTGCTCTCTGACATGTATTCCACTATGTTATAATAATATAGTTATATATATAATTTGGTCTAGATTTGAAAAAATTATATTTTGATCCCTGATTTGAATAATTGTCATTTTAGTCCCTAAACCTAAGAGACTAAATCTAGTTTTCTTTTATGCATTGAAATCTTATTTGTGCTATTTTGAATTGCTTTTGAGTATATTTCATATATTTATTGTAAGTTCCTCTAACGATCCTTAATAGGTTTTTTGGGTCTTTCATTTGATATTCCTTTTAATCTATATTCTTCTGGATGAGTGGGGTAATCTTTAATATGCATATAATATAAATAAATATATATGTTGATTATATGATGAGTACGATTATTTAATCTCTTAAATATTTATATATTTTGGTTTATTTTTCGAGTACTCATCTATTCTTGAATTTGCACTCGCATTCTGTCAAGTTAAATTCTATTTGATATGATATACGTTTCTTTGATGGTTCTGTAAATATCTATTATGCATTGATATAGGATTTGTCAGTAACTACATGCTAACGGAGAGTAGTTAACTTATGTGCACATAGTATTCTGTCTATCTAGCTAATGAGAGAGGCATCAACCTGTGGTGATTGATTATCCCACAATGGTCACCTTCGGGTGGCATTTGGTCACTTTTGAGTATCATCTAGTCACTTTTGAATGTCATCTGGTCACCTTCGAGTGTCATCTGCTCTCGGACATGTATTCCACTATGTTATAATAATATGTTTAGTATATATATGTATATATATATGTATATGTATATCAAGATAAATCATTTTGTAAACTATTAATATCTAAAATATCTAAAATGTATATTAAATATTATTTCCTTACTGAGTTGGTTGAACTCACCCCTCATTCTTAATATTATTTCAGGTTCTTAGTTCTGATAGTAGTTAGACTTTATTGAGTGTTCCTACTTCTTCAGTTTTGATCAGTATACCTTACTTGTTTTGCAAGGCTTTCCTTTTAGTTTTGATTCGATGTCTTAGACGTTCTATTATTACTCTATTTTAATTAAATTTGGATCTTGACAATGTAATGAGTTTTATGAATTATTGTTTTTGTTTTAATTACTGATGAAGAGTTTTGAACTATCCTTTGGTTTCATCAGTTTTGAATAATATAATATTTCTAAAGATTATGAAATGCTGTATATTTTTGAATAACTTATTCCTTTGATATTTCCATTCTAAGGCTTAACGTAGACATGGAATCCTTTCAACACCGCTCCTAAATTGCTGGTCACGGATCCGGGATTCAGGTCGTGACAATTATGGTATGTAATATGGTAAGACAGAGAGTATAATGAAGTTTGTAAAGGTTTTACTAAAATCAAAAGTTATTGTCAAGTTGACCATTGACTTGATTTTGAAAATTGTTTGAATTATAAGAGATTATATATTTATTAATATATTGTCTTGAATACTTGTATTTTAGAAAAATAGTTTTGTGTTAATATACATTTGTTGTATATATGAATGCGGGTTTGACAAAGATATAGATTTTAAGTTGAATACTTTTGTGATGTTATACATAGTTAAGTAAATGGAAAAGTTTTAAAATTGTTGAATGCATGTTTGCATGATATAGAATATAATAAAAGGAAATGTGTTAATGTTAGAGAATTATGTGTGGGTATATATTGTTATTTTTTTATGATATTATGTTGGAGTATATATTAAGAAAGCTTGAAATTTGTTAATGTTGTTTCATATTAATCAAATAGTTAGTATGTAAGTGGGTAAAATTTAGAAAGGGGTCAAAATGCTAAATGATTTAAATGGCTTTAATATCTTATATGAAATTAAAAATTTTTAAATAAAAGATAGTTTAAAATAATAAAAAATTTTATATACCAATTGGAAAGACATTGGCTTAAATGGTTGAGTTAGTTGATATGAGCAAATTATAAGTAACTAAAGGTTTAAGTGAAATTATATAAAATACTTGAATTAACAAGGAATGAATTAATTAGAAATTTGGTGATGCTTTCTTAATATGGAAAAATTTGAAATTGTTATGGTTATAAAATATAAAATAAAAAGTGTGGGCCAAATAATAAAGGACAATCTTGGAAATTTTTATATATTCAAGTTAAAAATAATAATTCTAATGATGCAAGGTAAAGTGTAGTCAAAATTATATTAACATGCATATTGATTAATGTGATGGAATTTTTGACATACTAATTATGGTTCAACATTTTAAATTAGAAGAGACATTAGAAGTTGGAATTTCAATAGAAAAAGCTAAGTCGATGGAAAAAGCAGGTAGATGCCTGACACCTTAACCTTTTAAATTTATTAAATTCTAGTCAATATTCCTATATATGTTATTTTAGTTGTGAGATGTGCTTATTATAAAAAGAAATGAAATTTGTAATTGAAACAAAAAGATACACATTATGGTTGAAATGACAATAAATATTTTAATTATGGAAAGAGGAACATATGTTCTTTGTGTAAAAGATTATGGAAATTAACTACTTAGTTGTATATGTTCTTTGTGTAAAAGATTATGAAAAAGATTATGGAAATTAACTACTTAGTTGATGTATAAGGAAACTAAGGTTATAAAACTATTTACTTAATTGATCATGTAAACAAGGCTGAGGTTATGTAATATTATGAATGCAATTAAGTGTTGTAATGTGTCAAAATATCTACAGTCTATATTAATTCATTCTCCATCCAATATAGAATACACTTAAGAAAGTTGAAAGATAAGTTATTAAGATATGATAATGATCAACTTGTAAGGGGAAAAAAAGAAAATATTGGAGTTTTCATTTAAAATGAAGAGTTTATTTGTATGAAACATGTTAATACATGTTGATATAAATGGGCATGAGACATATTTAAATTGGAAAAATAGAATAATATGTCATAAATAGGCATGAAAAATATTTATACTGAAAAATATATTGTAATGCACCATAAATGGGCATGAGAAGTATTTAAGTTGAAAAAAATAGTATTAACATGTAAAAAATATGTCATAAAAAAATATTTAAGTTGAAGAGAAACATTGGAATGTACCATAAATGAGTCTAAACGATATTCAAAATGAAAATTATATTTAAAGGAGCCAAATGGATGTAAAGTATATGAGAATGGAAAAAATATATGTATAAGCTAGAAACAGAATGGAAGCATATTGAGTTTATAAAATTATATAGATAAGTCATAATGGATATAATAGACATTGAAATTGATATTTATATGTCAATAATGATATAATACATGTTGAGATGAACTAACAAAACAATATGGTTAAAATGGAATAAATGCATGGGAAAGCTAAAAAAAAAATATAGTTGTAATTGAGGGATGAAATGTGGTATAAATAATGACATAAACTTATATGCTTATGAGACGAAATGGGATATATATTAAATATGATATGGAAAGGGAACATGATATGAAAACATTATAATAAATTCCATGAACATAAAAGAAGTGAGTGAAGATCGTATTGAGATGAGTTATGGAATAATCGATAAGGCAAGGACTAGCTGTATATGTGATGCCAATAGTGTAATGTGTTTAATAAAAAAAGAGTTCATTAATGATTGATATGGAAATATTTTGAAGATGAAATAGATTGGTGTGTTTATAAAAAGGTTATTAACATTTGTTTTGTTAATATATTCGTAAAATGTAATAACTATGATGATGTAAATACTTATAGTAATTTTTGTGATCTTGAGTCTTATAAATACTTTTTTTTAAGGCCTTAATTATAATGAAGAGGTTATTGAGCTCCTTGGCATTTTTTATTGAGTAAGTCCTGATATTATCTAATGATTATATTATAAACAAGTTTATGCATGTAATTTATAAGGTCTTCTAACTGCACAAATGTGTAGGTATAAATTGTATATCATTATACTTGTAGATAAAATTATTGGAGAGTGAACTTGAAGATGTCCTTATGATATTATAAAAAGAAATTACTCCTAAATTTAACGTATAAGACTATTAGAAAGATAATAATTGAATAAAAAATATCAGGACGTTAAATTTGATATCTTTGTATCAAAAAATTAACAAATTTGACCCCTTATTTGTTTATAAAATTTTGATTTTTCTTTTTCATCTTTGATTTCTCAATAATTTCCACAAGAATAAATTTCATTGTTTATAGCCTAAAAACTCTTTAATAAAATAGTCCATCATTTTTAGTATTATTAGATTTCTAATGTAAAGTATAGGGTTTTTTTTAACCTCTCCGACAATCTTTTCATTAGATAGGATTTTATTAGTCTAAACATTTATTTGTTGAGGAGAAACATATACAATTAAGAGTTGATCAATCATAAAAAGAAAAAAAATTAATTCATTCTAATTAAACCCCTTTCCTATTAATCCATTTGTTTTTCTTGAATATATAGAAATGTTTTAGTTCTAAAGCCAAAGATTATAATTTTTGAATGAGCAATTAAAAAGATTATAGAGTGTATTCGAGTTTAGGTATTGTTCGTCTACTAATTTTAGTATCAAGCATTTCTTAGTAAGATCTAATATGATTATATTTACAAGTAAGCATGTCTTGTAAATATAAGAATCGTCAAATCCCTTTAGATCCCAAACCTCTATTTCTCCTATGTGTTGTTCCCGTTGTTTGTCTTTTCCTCTAAGAAGTTATGTAACATGGGCAAAATACCCATTACAACATTCATGTATTTTATCAATAACTTGATGAATTAATTTTAAGATATTAGGTTTTCTGATTATAATAGGCTACTTAAAACGATCTCCCATTCTTCCATCAAATATTCTATTTTTTTTTCAAGCATTCAAGTTAAATACTCATGGATTTGCTATTTACTTACCTACTTCATAAAATTCAGAAAATACTAACTTTCTCGAAGCCTATTATTATTCATATCTCTTATCAAAAGGTGTTACATAATAATTTATATATAACAAACTTTCTGCTAACCAAAGTAAGTATTGAAATATTCTTCCTCCATTCATTCATGAAGGAAATCCTAATAGGTTGACAACCTTATCAATAGATCCTCCATCTTGCAAATAAGGCATATCTTGATAGTTTTAGACAAGTTTGTTTTGAAGTTATACCTAAATTGTATAAATAGAATAACATATTTATATAGAATGTTAATAAGGCTTTTTTGTGATCAATGATCATAAAAATGACTAGGAAAATGAATGAAATTTTGAAATCTTTATCAATTTGATCTTGTTTCCCTCGAAACAAACAAGCATTAACATTTGCATGAAGTATGTGTCCAGATAGCCCAAAATGTTCTTAATCTTTCAATTAAAAAAAATAATCCATGAAGGCATGTTGGTACATTATTTCACGGTAAAGGTGAGAATTATAACTTCCAATGCATTTTTCATTTATCATCCATAACAGAACTTTGCCTATTTTTTTTTTAATCCAAGATCAATGAATTAAATGATATTTTTATTCCATTTTTCACCTCTTTTTCTCCCATTGAATCAAACTTTTCCTATTAGTATTGATATAAGTTAGATCCTAAATGTGAAAATATATAAGATAACATTTTTCATAGAAAGAAATGATATTTTCACAAATACATCACTTAAAAGAATTAACTAAATTTGTTCGACATAAAAACAATCAAGAAAGTCGATAAGTGGAAAAATAACCTATAAAAATATAGGCTAATTAAACCAATCTTTATTGCATATTACACATTGAAAAGAGCTACTAGTTTATCTCTCCATCAAATCATATTAGCCAAAAATATTTGTTCATGAGCCCATGCTAAAGTTTCAATCAATTTTTATCAATATATGTGCCAAGAAATTAAAACATAAATCTAGTTTTCTGAAGATGTCTAAATATGAACCCATAACTATTCACCCTAAAGTAGTTATACGTATTGATAAGTTGTGAAGAGTTTAACCATAAATAATTTCTTAACTATTCCATCAAATAAATAAAAGATTTATTAAAATATGAAACGTTACCTTACCATAGTATTATGTGCTTCCAATTATAATAAAAAGTAACTCATCTAATGATATTTAACATTTAGAAAACTACTAAATAAAATGCATCTCAAGTTGAAAATTATAAGTATTACCTCGTCCTAAATTATGGCAAAGAAACAAGAAATTAAAACATAAATCTAGTTTTCCGAAGTTGCTAAATATGAACCCATAACTATTCACTCTAAAGTAGTTATACGTATTGATGTTGTGAAGAGTTTAACCATAAATAATCTCTTAACTATTCCATCAAATAAATAAAAGATTTATTAAAATATGAAACGTTACCTTACCATAGTATTATGTGCTTCCAATTATAATAAAAAGTAATTCATCCAATGATATTTAACATTTAGAAAACTACTAAATAAAATGCGTCTCTGAAAATTATAAATATTACCTCGTCCTAAATTATGGCAAAGAAAACTATAACCAAATTCTTTTTTATCTAGCATTAAATTGAAACCACACATATCTAAAACATCTTTTACTAAAATTAATGTAGTTCTATGTAAGCCTAAGCCTAGAGCAATAACATGGTAAATGAAGAAGTCTCTAGACCTTATTGTTAAGAATAATAAATCACTATTTTTATTAATAGCATTTAACTAGCAATACAGGAAGGTTGGACTATTTCTTAAAGATCAAAGTAAATTGAACTCATATGAAATTTTGCATAAACCGATTGTATCCATTAAGTAAATGAGTTCAATCAAGAGTTATTTATCTAAAGTATCAAAATCAAGAAAGATATTATTATAAACATAACAACCTAAAATATGGAATCTTTAAAAAAAAAAAAGCCAGACCAACTTAAATAGAATGTGATAGTTTTTTTATGATCTACATTATCGTTATTATGTTTTATTTAATAAGAAATTTAGTTCTATAAGCAAAAACTCTTATTATAATGAATTATGTGAAATATTGATTATGAGTATATAATGCAATGCAACATGAATAGTCTTGTTTTATAAATGCCAAGTAGCGAGTACATGTCTTAGGCTACTAAATAAGTAATAACCTCTTAAAAAGTTAGAGAAATATCTAATTAAAAATGAAGTGAATTATTGATTATGGCATAAAGACCTTTATGTCCACTTTTTAGTTTTGATTATTTTAATTTAAAGGAAAATATATATATAAAAATGTTTACTAGAAAAAACCTATGTTTTATAAAAGTATATAAAAAATTTATTTTTTTAGTTTTTCTAATATGTTTGGCTTTCAATTTTAAAGATGAGGTGCTTAACTTCAACTTTTAAGATTGAGAAGTGATTTTTATTAAACTTTAAAGATATATTAGATTTTACTTAAAAAAACATGAGAAGTAATTATTTTTTTAGATGAAAGACTACTTATTTTATTTTATTTGAGGAAAAAAATGACCTTAAATTTATGAAAGTTATCTAACTTCAATCGAGGAAAAAAATGACCGTAAATTTATGAAAGTTATCTAACTTCAATCATTTTTATTTTATACATAGTAATTAGCTAATATTTAACTATATATTTAATAACCATAACTACTTTAAAATTAAATAAATTTAATTATTTTATTTTAAATATATTAGATTTGAGCTTATGTGGATATTAATTAAATTATTTAGTAGTTCTATATACTAAAAAACTATGTATTGTTTTTTATTATTGTTTCTTTTTTACTTATATTGTTTGTGTTATTTGTGTTTTGAAAAAATAATTCATTTCTTAATAAATTCATTTAGTTTTTTCTTAAAAAGATATTTAATTTAAGTGATGGCTTAATTATTTCCCCTTTCCTTTCATCTTTATATTAGCTTTTTATATATTTTTTTAATTTTAGCTTTTAATATTTAATTAATTTGAAATTAAGTTTTATAAGTTATTTATTTATCATGAGATTATCATAATCTCAAATAAATATCATGATATTTGATTGTTATTTTATTTTATAATTAAATATAAAACAATTTAAAAAACTCATTATTAAATTTGATGGAGTCCATGAGTTGGATTATGAGTTTAGAACATTAAGAGTTGATTCAATATATCACCATACCTGTATTGAAAAAAAAAATATCATTTAGAAATTATTATTAAAGTCAAACCATTTTTTATTTAGATTGTTTTTATACATATCAAATTAATTGATTATATTAAAATAATGTTTATATAGTTTAATTTAAAATTTCATAATAAAAAAAGAATTTGCCTTAGAAGAATTTTAACTGATACGAAAAAGACGATAATAAGTAACATGCTTTTATTTGAATTACAAAAAGCGACACCTTAAAAGTAAATTTCCAACGAAGTTGTGGATACAATGACTTCGTCATAATACTAGCATTACAGAGCTCCAAATATATTACTTTAGTGTGGTTTTAACAATGCATTTGTGGGTGCTTTTTTAAAAACGTTTTGAAGATAGGTGTCTTTTTTATATATATATTTTTTATTTTCAATGCTAAAAGCATTGAAAGATATATAAAAAAAGACATCATTTTTTTAATAGAAAACCACTAATTAATTAATAGAACACCCAACAAACACAATATCAAAAACATACTTCCTCCAAATGCGGTCCGCAGGATATCATCACATAGAGTACATGTGAGCTGGAAGTCGGGGTTCAAGCTCTGCAACCAGAGGGATTTGCTTGGGAGTGGAAAGGCCAAAAATCTCCTGCATGTTCAACTCCTCCGTTGTCATATCACCAGGCAACTTCCATTTAAACCCGTGCAGAAGATTTGCCACACTTGCTTGAATCACCTTGAGTCCTAGACTGTACCCAACACACATCCTCCTCCCAGCTCCAAATGGCAACAGCTCGAAATTGTGACCCTTGACATCAATCGGCTTGCCAATGAACCTCTCTGGGCAAAATTCGTGTGGCTTCTCCCATATGCTTGCATCCCTTCCAATGGTCCATACATTTACCATCACTCGGGTGCCTTTGGGAATGTCATAGCCACCAAGTTGGATGTCTTCCCGAGCAAGTCTCGGCACTAGGAAGGGTGACACGGGATGCAAACGCATGGTCTCCTTGCAAATTGCGTTGATAAATGGTAAGTTAACAATGTCTTTCTCTTCAACCCACCTATCTCTTCCAATCACTCGATCTAGCTCTTCGTTCGCCCTCTTGAAATACTCTGGCTTTTTCAAGAGCTCGGCCATGGCCCATTCTGTTGTCACCGCAGAACTCTCAGTCCCACCTGCGATCAAATCCTGCCGAAAAGGAAGTGGAAAAAAATATTCACGAATTCATAGCATTTATACTAATTCGAGCGTGTGTAATCAATTCGGAACTGTTCACATGTTGATTGAAATGAATAGAACATACCATTGTAAATGCCTTGACTGCAGTCCTGTCGAGCTGGACTTCAAGATTAGGATCATCAGAAAGCTGCAACAGGATATCCATCATGTCCTGAGGCACATAGTCCTTGACTCCTTTTCTCCTCTGCTGATGCTCATTCAATGTATGCTCAAGAAACCCATCAAACAACCGGCCAACGGCCTTCATTCTCTTAATATAGCCCTGCAAATCCAAGAAGGCGAGCCACGGAATTGAGTCTCCGATATCTAACACCCCATTAAGCAAGAAAAGCTCATCAATCATTTCCTTGAACTCCTTTGGCGACATGTACTCCTTTTGGTTCCCGGTTTTAACTGTGTAGTTCTTTCCCAACACCAGGCGACTAATCACACTAAGACTCAGATCTGAAAAATTATCTCTTGCATTGATGGGCTTGCCAGCTGACACGAATAGCTTTCTTAGGAGAGCATGCAACTCCTGCACGCGGACAGTCTCAAATTGGTCTAGACGTTTGGGACTAAAAATTTCCATGAGGCAAATCTTACGTGCTTGTCGCCAATACGGTCCGTATTGTGACCACGTAATGTTGGAGTAGTTATACGTGGTGTATTTTCCTGCAGCAATTTTGGGACGATCAGCCAGTTTGACATCATTGGTTTTGAGAACTGCTTCGGCCATTTCTACAGAAGAGCCCACGACAACTGGAAATGAACCAAACTTGAGCTGCATAATTGGCCCGTACTTCTGGACAAGGGCGTGCATGTTTCTGTGTGGGAGTGGCCCTGCAAGGAGGTTCAAGTTTCCAATTATAGGCCACGGTTTGGGGCCTGGTGGCAGGTTGAGTTTGGGACGGGTAAGGTGGCGGAAGAGGGTGATCACGGCTGCGGTAGCAAGCAAAAGGGCAGCAAAAGTAGAGAGCTCCATTTTGACAGTGGTAAGGGTGATTTGTGTGGAAGCTGTGATCCAAGCAGAAGAGGTGATGGGTCTTTTTATAGGACACACCTTTTGTATAGTTGGAATATGCAGGGGCATTAATGATTTGAATTATTGGTAAGAAATACAAATGTTAACACAACTAACAGTCAACTATCTCTCTTGCTCTCAATCGCTGCCCTCTAAATCCAACCTTTGTGTTTAAAAAAAGTTACTGCTGCAGTTAGTGATGTAAGAGGAATCTAATAAGACATCAATAGCATTGAAAGCACAAGAATTCTCTTTAGAAAAAAATGTTGCAGATATAAGCTTTAAATTTACAATTTTATTATATGAAATGTAAATATCTAATTGTGATCTTTTTAGAAGGTTTACATGATTTTTAAATAGATTAAGAAACCTTACCCTTACTTAAAAAACAACTAGAAATCCAAAAATAAAAAGGAAATCAACATAAATCTGAAAAAACATAGAAAAAAAATAACAAGATCAGCTTAAACTCAAGCATGATCAGGCCTAAAATATTATTCCAAAAGATCCAATAGTTCATTCAGTATTGTTAAAGAACAATTTCACCTAAAAATTTAAGTTGTTAGGTAAAGTTTCGAGATAATTTATATTATTATCTAACATATCACTTCAAGTGAGAGTTATTAATTAGAAGAGATAATGAGGATAGTTTGATTTGAACTTATGACTATTTAATCATCAAGGCTTCTAATACCATGTCAAATAATCATTTCATATAAAAGTTTAAGCTGTTAGGTGAGATTTGAAGATATAATTTATATTATTCTCTAATAAGCAACTTAATGGTTATCAGTAAAAAAAATTGCCTACGAAATCAAAAATAAAAAATTTAAATTCAATCCAATTATCAAATCCTTTGTTATCATAATTTTAAGTTGTTAACTTGGCCTAACGTGATCAAACCTTTTCTAAAACTTAAATATATTCCAATAGTTCATAAAAGCATTTGTTACGCCTACATTGTAGTCTATCTTAGTCACATCGCCATCTAAGAGTGTCTAATTCTCATTTTGATGCTGAAAACTTTCAATTTCTATAATTTTTACAAGCTTAACTACATCATTTAGATTTCTATGGCAGAGAAAAAGACATGATATTGTCGGTGGGTTCTATGCCATCGATCTTACTTCTTATCCCTGAGATTCTTAAAAGCCTATTTGGAGTTGTAGTAGCGGTTATGGTTTAGAATGTTTTTCATTTAAAAATATATTAAAATAATTTTTTTATTTTTTAAAAATTATTATTGATATTCAAAACGATCTGAAAACATTAAAAACTATATTTTTAATAAAAAAATCAAAATTTAAAAAAATAATTTGCACTGTGTTCGTAAACAAAGCCTTAATAATTAGATTTCTTATATTTTGTTTTTTGTATTACTATACCACATCAGTATCACACAATTGTACACACCGTTTAACTTAATATTTTTTTTTTTTACTTTTATTATTTCAAATTCCATCCTTATATTGCCATGTTATACACATTCACTAATTTGATTCCCACTTTTTTATTCTTATATTTTTTATCCTTATTTTTTTTTTAATCCATCTCAATCTCTATTTCATTATTTTAGAAGTCATCTCTGGGTTTCCGAGGCGGCATGCCTGTGCTAGCAGTTAGAAACAGAGCCACTGGCACGCCTACACTGCATGGTTCGAATCTCTCTCTCTTTCCAAATAATTTTTTTATTTAATTAGCTATTTATTACTCTTTTATTTCCCTTATTTTTGCACAACTTCTCTCTCAATTCTTCTTTTTTTTTTAACAATTCATAAAGAAGACTTTAAAAAATATATTTTATTATTTATTAATTTTATATATGATTCACATTCGTATTGCATGTTGCATGTACAAACTCAAATTAATTGATTAAATAATGAGATTTTTTATTTGATATTAAATTTATTCAAATAAAATAATACATTGCTAACCCCAAAGTTGATAGATTATATTAACGAAAAGATACATTCATCCATGACCATTTTATGATTAAATAATTCAATAATTTAACCTATTATATGTCTGTAGACACAGAGGCGCTTGCTTCATCAAGCCAAGTACTTCTATTATGTCACAAGCCATAAGCTAATTATCTCCAATATTATATTTAATAAATAACTAAGCACACGAATATTTCACCCAAGATTACGAATAATTCTTATAAAGAGTAAGAACAGAGGACTGAAGGACATATAAAAATAAATACAAAACGAGCCCTTAATATTAGCAGGAATGAATGCATATTTTGGGTTCTTAGAAGGTATTTTGGGTTTTTCTTTTTATTTTTATTATAAGAGTAATATTAGCAGGAATGAATAACTTAAGTGATCTTGATTCTCTTTGGTATCATGATAATAATTTTTTTTAAAGTATTTTTTTGTTTAAAAATATATAAAATAATATTTTTGTTATTTTAAAAAATTATTTTTGATATTAATACATCAAAATAATATGAGAATAATAAAGAAAAAAATTTAATTTAAAATAAAGAAAAAAAATATTTTTTTATAGAAAATGCTTTTGAAACTTTGACATGTTCATAAATAATAAATGCTGCCAGCTGCTCCTTTTTCGTAAAAATGGACGGGGAAAATCTCTTTGGGACCGCTGGTTTCATATGAAAATTTTTCACAATTTTGTTTACAAAACTTTAGAGATGTGAAAAATAAAAACTTATTTTTTTATATATATATTTTGTCTAAGAGGTAAAATTGTTAAGCAATGAACCACTACTGCAGCTTCAGTAGCCAGAAAACATGAATTTCACTAAAATCCATTACGCAGGTAGGTATGATCTGATAGACGAATTATATGCTCCATCTGGTCGATGTGGCAGTCACTTTCAACCAGAAAGAAGTTCAGATTTTCAGTGCATAATGCCAAGAACTTGGTTGTTGAGGCAAAACTTTTTTATATATATATATATGATTTTATATTGTTTTGATGTATTAATATTTAAAATAAATTTTAAAAAATATTATTTTAATATATTTTTAAATAAAAAATACTTTGAAAAATAATTAAAACTATAAAAAGGAGGATTGAATATAAAAAAGACATGCTTTTTCACAGTATTATAAATTTTACTTGTTATTTACCCATTAGATACTATATTGTAGTTTTAAAAATATATTTTAATTTAGTTTTTTATTATTAAAATGGATATTTGTTTAGAAAGTTGTGATTTAAATTTTTAATATATTAAAATGTTTTTCTGTAAAACTGTTAACTTCAAATAAATAGAAATATATGTATATCTGCAATTTAAACTATATTTTTTTTATTAATTTATTTTGTTACCATAAACATATTTTTCTTATAATAAGCCTTTTTTTTAAATAAAAATATTTATTATGATATGCAAA
>NW_011499911.1:417295-482145 GCF_000495115.2 Populus euphratica
AAAATTTAAAACCATGCCTAAATATTTAGTATTGAGTAAAGAGAAAAAGGAATGATTAGTCTGAGAAAATTAAGTAAAAAATTTGTAATAAAAAAAAAATTTTGTTTGCACTTAACATCCACGACACCAAAGTAAAAAAAATTGCATATTGGATTCATATATAATAATTAACAAAATGAATGATAATATTATAAAACAAAATTGCTATTATATTATTTAAATATTTTTAATTATTATTGTTACTTTAAAAAACCTAAAATGATGCCCTAATCACCTTAATAATTCATTCTTGGCTTTAAAATACCTTCAAGTGAATATACAATTTTTTTGAAATTAAACAAAAAAAATACCAAGCCCAAATTTGCTTCTTTTTTTTTTTCTAACAAGATATACAAGTTAAAAAATACCTCAATAACACTTTTCTCATAAAAAAAAATCAATTAACATAAAGATTATTTTTTTAGTTATTAAAATATAGTTAACCAACCACTTTCTCTCTTCTCCCTCATTTCTCAACAACTTTCTCTATTCTCTTTAAAAATTAAGAGATTGAAACACGAAAAAAATAAAATTTAGAACCTAAACATAAAATCTTAAAACTAAAGGGACAAAAATGACTAGATTAAGAATTTTAGACATAATTTATTTTTTTAACATGAATTTGAAGAAAAAAACCCTTTGTCTTTTTTTTTTATTGTTGTTATTTTGGTGCTTCTTCTTCTAATTGTTTTTAATATTAAAAAATTAAATCTTATTCATAAAATTAGCCTTTAATTCAATTATAAAATTTCATCACAAACCTTGAATACTCAACAACATGCAAAGAGAAAGAAATATCAAAACATCACATGGAATGTTGAAACTAAAATAAAAATAAAAATTTAATAATTAAAATAAATAAATAAAACTTTCACTATTGATTGAATAATTTTATCTGCAATAAAAACAAGAAGGAAACACTATAAAAATTAATATTTTTTATTAAATATATTATGTTATTTTAATTTTATTTAAATATAGTAAAAAAATTATCATAAAATTAAAATATACAAAATATAAATTCTTCTTAAATTTATCATTTTTATTTTCTCATTTTCATATGCATCATAATGCTTTAATTTATGAGAATCCAAATGTAACTGTACTTACTATTTTGGGACTGACTTTTACAGTGATAGATTCTAGACTGGAAACCAAGATTTCATTTGATATTGTGATACGTGTGATTAGATAGATAATATATTTAAATATAGTGTTTTTCAAATTAATATTTTTTAATTACAGTTATAAAAATGAGTAAATATATTAAAGAATATGTTTTTACTATGTAAGAGAAAAAATTTGTTACTTTTTTTACCTGTAAAAATAAATTAAATTTTATTAAAGAAAAAAATTATATTATTACATCTTTTAATTTTTTTAATAACATAATTATTAAACCTGACAATGTAATCCACTGATTTAATACCTGACTTTTAATAAGTTTGGTGGTTAACCTTGTTAAGTCTTAGCTGAATTAATTTAAAGAATTTTTATTTTTATTTTAAAAAATATATTTTTATTTTTTTTAATATTATTCAAAACAATCGTTTTATTTTTAAACTATATTTAAGTATAAAAATGAAAAAAAAAAATTAATTTGTAAAAGTCAAACCACGAAGCTAAAAACAAATAGTAATAATTGATTTACTGTTAACAGTGGGGATGGGGAAATGGTCCCCAGCGGCCCCTCTTTGGAACTGTCATCTTCGATTTTTGCACTGTGATTTTTGTCATGTTTTTTTTATCGTGAGCTAACTTTTGCTTTATTTATAAAACATTTTTTATCCTGTTTGGAAAACGGCATTTCCATCCCATACTTCCAAAATTCTTAAAGAGGGTGAGGTGAAACTACAGAGAAATATATATTTTTAGAAAATATTAATAGATGGAGAAATTTAATGAGCATAAGTTTATATTTAAATTTTTTTCTAAAAAGTTGAAAAGAATTTATAGCAAATGAAGCTCATGCTTAGAATTTTTTTTAAAAATTTAAGGGGACGAATCTCTGTTAACATCCACACTTAAAAAATTATCAAGGATTGAAAATGATATATTTTTATTGACGATCATACTTAAAAAATTATCAAAGGATGAAAGGGATATATTTTTGTTGACGATCATACTTAAAATTTTTTTTAAAAAAAAGTGGGGAACCCAAAAAAAATGGTGTTATTGCATTAAAAAAACCAAGTCAATCATGTTCTTGAAGAGTTATTATATTTTTTTAAGAGCTGAAGACATATAACCTCCCTAACAATAACACGGGGTTTCAGAGCCTCATAATAGGAGTGAATATTTTTAGTTCGGTATAGTTTTTATCTAAAAAAATAACTAAAATAAAATTTTAAAAAACTAAAAAATTGAAACCAAGACCGAACCGGTTCAAACCAACCAGTTTTATTTTGATTCAGTTTATTTTTTAACAAAAAACTAGAAAACTTGTATTTTTTTAGCTTTTTAGGCTTATTGACAACTTTCTGATGGGCTTTCTGATAGGCTTGTGATTAATGTTAATAATTATCTAATTTTGTTATAAGATTTTATAATATATTTAATATTTTTTATAATGAATATTTATTTATATTAAATTATTAATGCTAATATTGTGTTCAATATATTGCAAGTCTTTCTAATATTTATGTTTTGAACTTCTCCTGCATCAAAGTTTAAATAACATACACACCAAGTTAAATTTTAAATTACAAAGCATTGCCTTTAAAAGGACTTAAAAAAATAACAAATAACTTTGCTATAAAAAATAAAACACTTCATGCAAAAAATATAAATCTTCATTATGCATATTATCCCAATCAAAAAGCACATCAAGATGACAAGAACATTGCACTTTGATTCTTTAATATCGTTGACATCAAAACCTAGAAATTAAAATCTAAAATTATAACATTATAAAATAAATTAAAATATGTAAAAATATAAAGTATATTTTATTATCAAAATAATTTTTGAATTAATTATCATCCATGTAATTTTCCATCAAATTCTTAATTTCCAGCTGTTTAGAGTATTTGATTTACTATTCAAAACAATCAACAACAAGGGCGAAGAAAACTTGAGAGATTGATGAGTTAAGAATAATTAGCGCATTAACTCATTTCTAAGATACTCGTACATCATTTGAGAAGAAGCAATTTCAATGTCTACTTTGTTTTGGGCCTTGTTATGTAAGTATAAACTGAAGATCAAATATATATTCACAGATGTGCTGGATTTGGTTCATTTTAAGCGAAATGCATGTTCCATCAAAACATTCGTGAAGAAAATCCAAAAGTCCCCATGACATTATAAACTAGTAGTCAACAAAATCAAAATACATATTTAGATGTTGTAGACAAATAGTGGTACCTGTTTTCTAGCTCTAGACCTTGCAGCAGACTCTTTATTCTTGATCATCCTTCGTTGCCTCCTCTCTATCACCCTCTCCACCAGCCCATCAATAATCCTCTTCCGTCCACTAAACCCCTCTGTATCCATCCCAAACTGATTTCCTGAATAATCAAAATTAATAACCATTCCATCTAATGACACTGGACTCAGAGGTGCAACCATTCCTACTCCATGACCCTGCCCATACCCACCATCATTCCCTGCTCTCCCAGCATAACCACCATTCCTACTAGATGACTCTCCTATGCCTTGATGCATAACACCACCACCCCCACCCCCACCCCCATCCCAATCCCCACCCCTAGCAGCCATGCTTGAAATAGGTCTAGCCATGAAACCTGTAGCTGCAGCCCGGTTATTGTTGTTACTCTCGTACAACAACTAGAAATCTAATCTTGATATATACACAGAACCTTATCCAAGAATAACCTAGACATTATAATTAAAATAAATTGGTAAATTAATCATCCTTATGCTAAATTGATCCATTTTCCCAGAATCCACAAAATATAACCAAAATATTAATCACAGAATTTTTTAATGCATAAAAAAATCACTAAATACAACCAAAACATTATTGGTAAATTAATCACAGATTTTTTAATACAGAAAAAAATCAACCAGAAAAAAATAAATAGAATCACAAAGTATATGTAAAAAAAATAAAAACAGAGATTGACAACAAAAAGAAATTATATCTAGTATGAGTTGTGACACGATTCAAGGTCAGGTGTGAGAGAGGGAGGTGACTGCCTAACTGGTTTGCTAGAATTGGAGTTGCCTGACTGGTTTGCTAGAATTGGAGTTGGATTCTGAAGGTTTGATGTGCCAGTGTGATATGTGTCATAAGATTCAAGGTCGGGTGCGACTGTGTAAGAAAGAGATGTGGTTGATTGGTAGTTTAAAGATGAAGTGGTGTGGGAGACTAGTTCGATATGCCGGTGTGGTGTGTGTCCTATAATTCAAGGTCGGGTGTGACCATGTGAGAAAGGGATGTGGTTGACTGACTGGTTTGAAAATGAAGATGGTATGGAAGAGGGATGTGGCTGGCTGTGGATAAAGATGGATTAATCGGATTTTGTTACAAATCTGTAAGTGAATGTGTGAAATTGTGAGGGAGCAGCTTAGGAGTAACGAGAAGGACGACTGGAGTCTAGACACTAGGGTTAAGAAAAATAATGTGTTTTTTTTTTGTATTTATAGTACCCTTGATTCAGTTTAAGGGGTTTCTCCGGCTTCAGATTTCTAAAACCGAATCGAACAAAAATTTTTTACAAATATTTTAATTAGTTTTTTTCGATTTAGTTTTTTCAATTATTTTTTTCTCAGTTTTTAGTTTCTTGTTTTTTTGCTCACCACTACCCCTTACTAGAGGGAGAGACCAAACCTAAGAGTGGGAGATTTGAGATTATCCCTGAAGATAACATAAGGTCTAGAGACTTATCTGAAGAGTTGTGTTAATTCTCTAAGTTCCATTTAGCCTTGTTGGTATATATTTGGCCATAAGACAAGGGTCATGTTGCTTTATTGAGGTTGGTCATCTCAAGCTGTCGTAAAAGGTAGAGCTATCATACTAGAGAGAACCCTTTTCAAGGAGATTATGCAACCGTACTATGAAGAACCCCTTTCAAGGAGATTGTGCTCATACACTAGACAGAACCCTTTCCAAAGAGATTGTGCAATCGCAATAGGAAGAACTCATTCCAAGGAGATTTTGCAAGAGTCCAGGAGTTTCCATTGAAAATTTGTAGATAGAAAGTGTATGTCAAAGAGACAATTATTCAAATTTAAAAATAAACTTACTTCCTATCAAGGATAATATACTTTAAGGTGATTTGTTGGGTTTTAAGGAGCTCTCTAATCCATCATTTAGAGAGTGGTATTATTGCACTAGAGAAACCCCTTGTCAATCCTTTTCAAGGGTGGGGATGCCATAGGTGCTAAGATTTGTTGAGGTGATAAATTTTGATTTTACCTCTAAGCGATTAACACAACCCAGGTGAAGGGTTGCACTTAGTTGTTGGAAGTAGATTGTTTTTTTTATTATTAAAATATGGTTAATCAACCACTTTCTCTCTTCTCTCTCATTTCTCAACAACTCTCTCTATTCTCTTTAAAAATTATAAGATTGAAACATGAAAAAAATAAAGTTTAGACCAAAACATAAAATCTTAAAACTAAAGGGACAAAAATGATTAGATTAAGAATTTTAGACATAATTTATTTTTTTAACATAAATTTGAAGAAAAAAGCCCTATGTTTTTTTGTTGTTGTTGCTGCGGCTTTGGTGCTTCTTCTTTTAATTATTTTTAATATTAAAAAATTAAATCTTATTTCATCAAATTAGCTTTTAATTCAATTGTAAAATTTCATCAAAAACCTTCAATACTCAACAACATTTAAAGAGAAGAAAATATCAAAACATCGTATGGAATGTTGAAGCTAAAATAAAAATAAAAATTTAATAACTAAAATAAATAAGAAAATATTTGTTATTGATTAAATAATTTTATCTACAGTAAAAACAAGAATAAAACACTATAAAAATTAATATTTTTATTATATATATTATGTTATTTTAATTTTATTCAAATATAGAAAAACAAATTTATTTAAATATAGTAAAAAATTTATCATAAAATTAAAATATACAAAATATAAATTCTTCTTAAATTTATCATTTTTATTTTCTCATTTTCATATGCATCATAATGCTTTAATTTATGAGAATCCAAATGTAACTGTACTTACTATTTTGGGACTGACTTTTACAGTGATAGATTCTAGACTGGAAACCAAGATTTCATTTGATATTGTGATACGTGTGATTAGATAGATAATATATTTAAATATAGTGTTTTTCAAATTAATATTTTTTAACTACAATTATAAAAATGATTAAATATATTAAAGAACATGTTTTTACTATGTAAGAGAAAAAAATTGTTATTTTTTTTACCTATAAGAATAAATTAAATTTTATTAAAGAAAAAAATGATATTATTACATCTTTTAAATTTTTTTATAATATAATTATTAAATCGTGATAGTGCAATCCGCTGATTTGATACCTGACTCAACGAATGTTTTATTTTTAATAAGTTTGGAGGTTAGCATTGTTAAGTCTTAGCTGAATTAATTTAAAAAATAAATATTTTTATTTTAAAAAATATATTTTTATTTTTTGAATATTATTCAAAACAATCGTTTTATCTTTAGAAAAACAAAGCAATATCATTTTGTTTTGATTCTGTAAATTCATAACCTAAGTTTTGGACGAGGTTAGATTTAAAAGTAGATGTGATAGCAATGATTTATAGGAGTTAAATATGTTAAAAATATATTTAAGTATAAAAATAAAAAAAACAAATAGTAATAATTGATTTACTGTTAACAGTGGGGATGGGGAAATGGTCCCCAGCGGCCCCTCTTTGGAACTGTCATCTTCGATTTTTGCACTGTGATTTTTGTCATGTTTTTTTTATCGTGAGCTAACTTTTGCTTTATTTATAAAACATTTTTTATCCTGTTTGGAAAACGGCATTTCCATTCCATACTTCAAAAATTCTTAAAGAGGGTGAGGTGGAAACTACAGAGAAATCTATGTTTTTTTAAAATATTAATAGATGGAGAAACCTAATGAGCATAAGTGTATATTTAAAATTGTTTCTAAAAAATTAAAAAGAATTTATAAATAATAAAGCTTATACTTAGAAAATTTTATAAAAACATGAGAGAATGAATCCTTATCAACATCCACACTTTAAAAATTATCGAGGGATGAAAGGGATATATTTTTGTTAACGATCATACTTAAATTTTTTTCTAAAAAAAAATGGGGAACCCAAAAAAAATAGTGTTATTTCACTAAGAAAACCAAGTCAATTATTTTTTTGAAGAGTTATTGTATTTTTTTAAGAACTGAAGACTTATAACCTCCCTCGCAATGACATGGGGCTTCAGAACCTCCTACTAGGAGTGAACATTTTAGATTCGGTTCAATTTTTATTTAAAAATAATCAAAATAAAAAATTTTAAAACTAAAAAATTCAAACCAGAATCTAACCAGTTCGAACCTGCTGGTTTTAATTTGATTCAGTTTGTTTTTTTAACAAAAAACTAAAAAACCTGTATTTTTTTGGCTTTCTAATAGGCTTGTGATTAATGTTAATAATTATCTAATTTTATTACAAGATTCTATAATATATTTAATATTTTTTTATAATTGAATATTTTTTTATATTAAATTATTAATGCTAATATTGAGTTCAATATATTGCAAGTCTTTCTAATATTTGTGTTTTGAACTTCTCCTACATCAAAATTTAAATAATACACTCACTAAGTTAAAATTTAAATTACAAAGCATTGCTTTCAAAAAAGCTTAAAAAAACAACAAAATAACATTGCGATAAAAAATAAGACACTTTATGCAAAAAATATAAATTTTCATTGTGCATATTATCCCAATCGAAAAACACATCAAAATGATAAGAACATTGCACTTTGATTTCTTAATATCGTTGACATCAAAACCTAGAAATCAAGATCTAAAATTATAACATTATAAAATAAATTAGAATATGTAAAAATAAAAAGTATATTTTACTATCAAAATAACTTTTGAACTAATTATTATCCAGTGTTAGATGTAATTTTTCATCAAATTTTATAAAATAAAAAATTAGACATATTAGATGATTGTAAATAATTTAATTAATAAATTATAAAATAAAAAGTATGAGTATATAAATTTTTTTTACATAATTCAAGATTTTTGTAGATTTCAAAATCAACTTCTAGTTTAATTGTATAGGCCTGTGGTACAGGCAACTGTATAGGCCGCGGAACAGGCAAAATTATTATAAAACATACAAATATACGTGATGATATTTATGTTGAAGATTGAAGTGTAAGCATTTAATCAAATATCTGTGATTAATTACAATATAATTTAAGTGCTCTTAATAAATCCATATCTCCCTAGATTCGAGCAGGCAGGCATGTGCACCTATCAAGTAACCTGCAATTTAGCTATTCTTTAAAATGTAATTGGAAGAACTCCAATTCTTAATTTCTAGCTGTCAAGAGTATTTGATTTACTATTCAAAACAATCAACAACAAGGGCAAAGAAAGCTTGAGAGATTGATGCGTTAAGAATAATTAGTGCATTAACGCATTTCTAAGATACTCGTACATGGCATTATAAACTAGTAGTCAACAAAATCAAAATACATATTTAGTAGTTGTAAACAAATAATGGTACCTGTTTTCTAGCTCTAGACCTCGCAGCAGACTCTTTATTCTTGATCATCCTTCGTTGCCTCCTCTCCACCACCCCATCAATAATCCTCTTCCGTCCACTAAACCCCTCTGTATCCATCCCAAACTGATTTCCTGAATAATCAAAATTAATAACCATTCCATCTGATGACACTGGACTCGGTGGTGCACCCATTCCTACTCCATGACCCTGCCCATACCCACCATCATTCCCTGCTCTCCCAGCATAACCACCATTCCTACCAGATGACTCTCCTATGCCTTGATGCATAACACCACCACCACCCCCATCCCCATCCCCACCCCTAGCAGCCATGCTTGAAATGTCTAGCCATGAAACCTGTTGCTGCAGCCTAGTCATTGTTGTTACTCTCGTACAACAACTAGAAATCTAATCTTGATATATACACAGAACCTTATCCAAGATAACCTAGACATTATAATTAAAATAAATTGGTAAATTAATCATCCTTATGCTAAATTGATCCATATTCCCAAAATCCACAAAATATAACCAAAATATTAATCACAGAATTTTTTAATGCATAAAAAAATCACAAAATACAACCAAAACATTATTGGTAAATTAATCACAGATTTTTTAATGCAGAAAAAAATCAACCAGAAAAAAATAAACAGAATAGTATATGTTAAAAAAATAAAAATAGAGATTGACAACAAAAAGAAATCATACCTAGTATGAGTTGTGACACGATTCAAGGTTAGGTGTGAGAGAGGGAGGTGACTGCCTGACTGGTTTGCTAGAATTAGAGTTGGATTCTGAAGGTTTGGTGTGCCAGTGTGATATGTGTCATAAAATTCAAGGTCGAGTGCGACTGTGTAAGAAAGAGATGTGGTTGATTGGTAGTTTAAAGATGAAGTGGTGTGGGAGACTAGTTCGATATGCCGGTGTGGTGTGTGTCCTATAATTCAAGGTCGGGTGTGACCATGTGAGAAAGGGATGTGGCTGACTGGCTAGTTTGAAGATGAAGATGGTATGGAAGAGGGATGTGGTTGGTTGTTGATAAAGATGGATTAACCGGATTTTGTTACAGATCTGTGAGTGAATGTGTGAAATTGTGAGGGAGCAGCTTAGGAGTAAGGAGAAGGACGGCTGGAGTCTGGACACTAGGGTTAAGAAAAATAATGTGTTTTTTATATTTTTTATTTATAGTACCCTCGATTCAGTTTAAGAGGTTTTTCCGGCTTCAGGTTTCTAAAACCGAATCAAACAAAAAAAAATTACAAATATTTTAATTAGTTTTTTTCAATTCAGTTTTTTTTTTATTTTTTTCTCAGTTTTTGGTTTCTTGTTTTTTTGCTCACCACTACCCCTTACTAGAGGGAGAGACCAAGCCTAAGAGTGGGAGATTTGAGATTATCCCTGAAGATAACATAAGGTCTAGGGACTTATCTGAAGAGTTGTGTTAATTTTCTAAGTTCCATTTAGCCTTGTTGGTATATATTTGACCATAAGGCAAGGGTCCTGTTGCTTTGTTGAGGTTGGTCATCTCAAGCTGTCGTAGAAGGTAGAGCTATCATACTAGAGAGAACCCTTTTCAAGGAGATTATGCAACCGTACTAAGAAGAACCCCTTTCAAGGAGATTATGCTCACATAATAGAAAGAACCCTTTCTAAAGAGATTGTGCAATTGCAATAGGAAGAACTCATTCCAAGGAGATTTTGCAAGAGTCCAGAAGTTTCCATTGAACATTTATAGATAAAAAATGTATGTCAAAGAGACAATTATTCAAATTTAAAAATAAACTTACTTCCTATCAAGGATAATATACTCTAAGGTGATTTGTTGGGTTTTAAGGAGCCCTCTAATCCATCATTCAGAGAGTGGTATTATTGCACTAGAGAAACCCCTTATCAATCCTTTTCGAGGGTGGGGATGCCACAGGTGCTAAGATTTGTTGAGGTGATAAAATTTGATTTTACCTTTAAGCAGTCAACACAACCCAAGTGAAGGGTTGCACTTAGTTGTTGGAAGTTTGAATGACCAAAAGTGCTCGTGGTAACGAGCAGGTCCATTAAGTGTTGTAGTCCAAGTATGTCATGGAATGACTTGGAAATATCATTAAAAATAAAATGATGATTTTTTTTATCACACAGACGACGCCATTGATGATGTCTCAAGATATCCAAGTTTCTAGGGTTTATGTCTTGGATAATCGGTTATTCTCTTTAAACTAGCAATCTAACTCATTCTTCGTAGCCAAGATGATTGGAGGCGGGTGCTTGATACTTATAAAAAGTTTTTTTTTGGATTCTGTAATGGTCAAGTCAATGAATTTTTGAGAGAAAATAAAATAATATTACCGAGAGATACTTTGAAAATAAATAAGCAATATACAATGAAGATTTTAACCTCCTGTTTAAAGGATTTATGATTTGTTTATATCTTATTAATCTTTTTATATAGAAGAAGGGCTAAAATATAATATTGCCTTAATAGCATTAAAGAGATGAAATATCTCTGACATGTGTATTAATAAAAAAAAATCATTAACATATATATTAATATAGATGAAAATATGGTGAGTCCTTAAAAGATTTTTACATATTATCTCTTTCTTAAAAGATTTTTACACATTATTTCTTACATAATATTAATATCGATAAAAATATATTGAATTATTGAAATACTTTTATACAACTAATAAATCTAGAGAAAGTAAAATTCAAAATGTAACCATACCCAAAAAAATGGATTATTTCCTTGAATAAACCCAAATAAACCCAAGAGAAATATGTCATTCTTTAGTTGAGGTCAAGAAAGATTGAGTCCTTATTGTTATGTCCAAGGAAAATTAAGTTTTATATGAGGTTTTTAAGACCTTTTAAATTTAGGTTTACAGCCTACCATACAATTTAGTGAAGAAAATGTTGCAGTGAATTAAAAAAAAAACAATTAGTATAGCGAGTTTCTCACATTGTTGATTCAAATTTTATTCTTGAATATCACATGGAACGTAGCAAAGTAGCCATTGATATGTTCATATTCTACATGGGATATGTTCATATGTTCAAATTTTGTACCCCTTAGTTTCATATTTAGATAATCGCACCCAATGTCCCAAGTAAATGAATGGTAGAAAAACAACGTTAAATTTAAGAACCTCCATCCATTTATAAAAATACAATGTTGAAGGAGTGGTTTGATTTCTCGGATCTCGACATACCACCACCACCATTAAGAAAAAGTGGTGGAAGGGACTTGTCTCCTTCCATTGTACCGGGGTTCGAGCTCTGGCGTGCACACCTGTCACCCCACGGTGCCTTACATGCCTACTGGGTTTGCGGGGTATTCAGTGGGTCGTGAGGATTAGTCATGATGCGCGCAAGCTGGCCCGGACACCCCATATAAATCAAAAAACAAAAAAAAAAAGATGGTGATATTTGCAAGCTCTTGCAGATAAATTCTATCAAATGGATTGAAGATTCTGAACAATATTCTAAATTGAAAAGTGCCATGAAAAAGATGCTAGGTGATTAGATTAAAAATAACAATTTTGTTTTGAATAATATTGTATCATATATATATATATATATATATATCATAATTTAAGTTTTATAATTAAAATGATTTTTTAACATAAAAATGGTTGCTGGCTGATTTGATTAAAAATAATAATTTCATCCAATTTATGCATGGTTATTTGGTTATGATTATTGAAAGGTTTTAATCAAGAGCTTGAACACGAATTGAAAAGCATCCGAAAGAGAGGAATTTCTTCTTCTTTTTTTGAAAAAAGAACAGATAAATATTGAGAAGTAAAAACCTCAAATAACACAAACATTAAATTGAAGGGCATTATGTAGAGAAATTTATACGAGGATAATAAGGTAAGAACCGAACCTTTTTTAGTTACACGAAGAACTAAAAATTGGTATCTTTTTGGGTTTAATTCAAGCGTGTTAGGATAATTAAAATGATTAAAAAAACCTCGAAGTAGCAACAGCCTAGTCGTGGTAGTAATGGTAATTATCATGTAGCGTTACATAGAGGCAAGAAGGTAGAGTGTTTCAATGTAACACTGTTATACTTACTGTTTCTGTAATGACTATATTTTTTTTATCAAGTACTTTGCACATCTTAATTAACTTCTTGCGTGTGGATAGATACCAACAGGTCAAAGAACTCATAGTTTAGCCATTGAAAGTTGGAATTTGTAAGTTGTCCGTACTCTGTATGAAATAGTTTAATCAATAATTAATTGTATACCGCTAAGAAGAAGGTTGTTGGGCATGTGTTGCTGGAAAATTTTGTTTAAAGAAAATGGCTAATGAATGTATTTGAGTATAAATTAAAAGTGAGGTTTTTATTAAAAAAAATATTGGAATTTAAGTTTTAATATAAGCTTTTTAATATTAAATATTAACATGATTTAAATAAATTATAAATGAATGAGAAATTGATCTCATAGAATTCTTAGTTAACATGTTTTAGTAAAACCTAAAATCCTCTGACAGAACTTTATCTCATGTAAAAATAAAAAAATCTTTTTTGATATTTAAAAAATAAAAAGTTAAAATTAACTTTAAAAAAGCAAAGTAGGCTTGAGACTTAACTCACGTACACATATTGACCTAGGTTATGCTCGGGCATTGGATTTGATTTTGAGTTTATTATAAAATAATATTTTGAATTGCAATAGATTATTTTTTGCCAACTGGAAATTGAACTTGGTTTATGAAGAATTATTTTTTCTAACACATTGTTTTGTCAAGTCCTGCCCATGAATGTTAGCACCTGAATAGTCTTTTTCAAAATCATTTGTGTAAATTTAAACAATTTTTTTAACTATTAAAAATAAAAGAAAAGGAAAAAGGCTAAATATAGAAAAAATATGTTGATTCAATTAAAACTGAAACATTATTCAGTCATTGGGTTATATCTGAAGCTATAAATCTTGGATTTCAGTTTGGTTTATATGGCTAGAAAGCTAAAACATAGGCCTAAAACATTCATGAGAGTTGAAGACTCAATTCTACCGTTTGGAAATTCAAATCTTAGCATCAAAAGAGAAAGTCGAATATATCCTGCAACCCAAATATTGTTCAGTATTTATTCCATATCTCAAGTTCTAGAAGTCCAAGTGCACCGATTTTTTTTTTGTTGGAAAGGTGAGACAATTTCTCAGAACTTACATGAAGACCATTTGTTCAAATTTTGATGTTAACAATAACGTTTTCTACAGATAAAAAGATAAAGATTGTTACCAAGTCAAGAGGTGGTCACCCACTCAATAATTAGTCATCAAATCAATAGTTTAAAATTTTAGCCTACAAAAAAAGACATTTACCATGCATTTAGGTATTTTAGTTTTTAGATTAAAATTATGTTCCTGCTCTTTATATATATATATATAATGCTTAAGTTTTGCTTTCATTAATATTTTATTTATGCATTTCATTTCCTTTACTATACTTAGTTATATCATGTTTATGTTCTTAAATTGTTTATTTATATTTTTCTTCTTCATTATGTTTAACTAAGTTTAATATGTCAAGATGAAAATGTTTCACTAATGGTGGTTGGATAAGTATAATATAAACTTAATATGAGTTTTAATGCTTATATCCTAAACAACTTGCTATTAACATGTCTTTGTATTTTTATCTTTTTAATTCTTAATACCTTGATTATTAAATAGTTAACTTGGATTTATGTTGTATAATACTTGGTACAACAAATACTTGACACTTTCATAACCAGCTATATGGTATAACCTATACATGTGCTATAAAATAAACTTGATTTGTTAACATAAGTTAGTATCATAAATTTTTACAATATTTAAAAGTTTAGTGTTACTTAAATAACATAATTAATATGATCATGTTAACAATTTATGATGAGTTATTAATTATAAATCATCCGATTGGAACCTCATTTGTATATGGTTTCTAGTTGAATAATAAAAAGAGTTTATATTATACTTGTTTGAAATACCATTAGTGGATCCTCTAACCTTGATATTTGTTTTTATCAATGTTTAATCCTTACATTAATCTCACATCTCAAAATTATCTTTAACTTATTATTATTATTATTATTATTATTATTATTATTATTATTAATTTATATAGTTAACCTTCTTTTGGTTCGATCCCAATCTTGTAAAGTTATTTATTACTTCGACACTCCTTACTTGGAAAAAAACATCAATCTGCTCCCTTTTATTTGCTCAATGGTCCTAGCAAAGACTTGCCTCCTCCTTCTCCTACTTTATTTAAACTTTGTTAGTGAAATCAACCAAATTTTAGCATCAAACAACATTGAACATCGATTAATGCTATAGATTTTACTTTCTATATTTGGATCTGTTTAAATATCGTCCTTTTGTAGTATAAAAGTGTAAAATATAAAATTTGTTGATAGTAAAATAAATATTTTAAAAAATAACACTTGAAATCTTGTAATTTAGTTTGTTTTTCTTTTACCCGCTGTAGTTTAAAAAACTATAGTTTACATCTTAAAACTTTGTAACGCTAGTAACAATTTATATCATTTGTAAAACAAAATCAACAAAAAATAATTTATTATTTAGAGGATTATCACTATTCTTTATTCAATGACTAAAGATATTAAATATTATAAATTCACCATTAAATAATAAAAAGAAAACCGAGCCGCCACCTTCAACCTTTTCTCCTCTTTGCTTTGAAATATTTTTGGGGAACAGAAGGATTGGAACCCTGGCTCCGATGCTGCTCCCTGGTGTTTTCACAAAGGCTTGAACCGCCAAAACAAAAGTATTGGCTCCTCAACTTCCTACTAGTAGAACCTTCTTTTCTTTCACATTTGGTGTTTCATCATCAAATAATATATATTGGAAGTAGAAGCGACTCCTTTTTGTTTATCCAATGAACTCGATCGAGCGTGATCGACCTGGAATGGTTTTTTTGTGGCGAGCCTTGCATAACGCCATGCATTATCCCTGAGGCTAGCATTCTCTTGGCCGCCGGACTGGACTGATCACTCCTGGCATAAAATATCCTCTTATCGTTAGGAAGAGATGAAGCATTTGAAAATCGCCGACGAAGTGGGGTTGGAGTTTCCTCTGAACTACTGCATAACTTGCTCGAAGCCACCAAACCCTGATCGATTGATTTCCTTAATTTTTCTGGACAATATATATATTTTAAAGTTGATGTCGTTAACGTATATCTTTTATCATGTCATTTTTTTTCTCGAAAAGATACTTAATGTATTTTTTTTACTTGATAGATATGTAAAATGATTATGATAAGTACAATAAATTTAAATTAACAAATTATTACAGATAATTTTTCAGCGTGGGAAAACTCCATGAACACCTCTAAGAAATTTCAACATTTTCCAAGTTTGTGAAGCCGTGTCAAGAAACAACGATATTGTTGGACAATTCCTCAAAATCTTTGCACCATGCTAACCTGTCAATTACGAATTGCTACGTTTTCCAAATGTTTGCAACCTTTTAAATATAACGATCACTGCTAAATTGATAAATATTAATAAAAAAATTTTATTGATATATTAGAGTGATATTTATTAACTAAATCTTTTATTATTAAATCTATTAATAAATACTGACATAAATATTATCATGATAGATACATATTAAGAGAATTGTAGTAGAAAAAGAAAAACTAAAAAAATCCAAATAATTTAATGAATTGTAAGTTTTATAAATGATATTATCAACATAATTAACTTGAGTGTATTTAATATGTAATTTGATGATGACAATTTTATTTGATCCATTTGGTATTTGATGTATCAGCAATTTTTTTCTATGTTGATTTTGATCTTTATTTTTTTTATTTTTTTGTTATTTTGCTAAATTAATTTTTCTTTTCAATTTCATCATTCAATCAAATTTTATAAAATTTATTTTGTATTTCAATCTTGAATTTCTCATCATTTTAATTGCTATTTTTATTTTGAATCATTTTATATAATTGATATTTTTAATTTTATCCTTCAATATTTAATTGAATGGGAATTAGACTTCATGATTCTTCTATATAGGATGCTTTGGGTCTAATGACTCAAATTATGAGTTTAAAAGTTAATACGGATTGATAGTTTTTTATATATGAAAAAGGCTTTATAATTTTATTTTATTTTTATGAGTTATTCTGATCTTATGATTTAAATTACGGATTTAGAGGGGTATCTCGGATTAACTTACTCTAATTACTGAGATTATAGGTTTTTCATGCTAACTTGGGTTGACCATGATTTATTTTTTTATGTTTTTTTTTACTCTATTTTAACATGTTATATTTAATGGGTTGTGAATTGAGATATATTTTTTGTCTTCTTTAAAAAAAATGTTTTTCTTTAAGTTATCGTGTTATTTTTTTTTTAATTTGATCTATATATTGTTGCTTTTTTTATTGTTCAATTAAAATAAAACAAAATTATTCAATCCTAGAGTTTTTTTTTTTAAACACACTTATAGTACTTAAATATTATTTTTGTGAAGAAAATATAATTTAGCTCCGCAGCAAAGCATAGGCACCGACACCAGTAATAGGGCCATGTGGTTCCAAATTAAATAATTAAATCCTTGACATATTTCAGTTTTACGACAGCCTACATCCCTTAGTTCAAAATCAATTTTAATTGATGTTAAATTGCTATGTGGATATTGTTCGTCAAGCATACGAATGTGATTGTTGACCATTATAAAATCTTACATGTCTTTAAGCTTTGAACTTGATAACAGTTGAAGGTTGTTTTTGAATGAAAGAATAAAGCACCGAGGGGGTCACGAAATAGAAATTTTAAGGACCTAATTCTACATTTTAGAGCCACAAACCTGTGACTTTCATAAATAGAAACCACAAGGACCCTTAGTGTCCTTTTAGGTTTGGCTGGTTTAGGACCAATATATATAAACAAAGCAACAAACTCAATCTCTCAGTTGAAAAAAATAAAAAACATTGGCAAAAACAGGTATGAACAAAAGCTAACAAGAGGAAAGAAGAGCGAACCTTAAACAATGTTGTGTCCGTAATAGTCTTGCAGCCCTACTGGAAGAAGCAAGCAATGCTGGCAAAATCATGGCAGCAATGAACAAACGGTTTAATCGGTTTTTTGGTTTTTTTGAGCACCTCTAATGATGTTAAATTGCTATGTGGATATTGTTCATCAAGCATAGGAATGTGATTGTTGACCATTATAAAATCTTACATGTCTTTAAGCTTTGAACTTGATAAAAGTTGAAGGTTGTTTTTGAATGAAAGAATAAAGCACCGAGGGGGTCACGAAATAGAAATTTTAAGGACCTAATTCTACATTTTAGAGCCACAAACCTGTGACTTTCATAAATAGAAACCACAAGGACCCTTAGTGTCCTTTTAGGTTTGGCTGGTTTAGGACCAATATATATAAACAAAGCAACAAACTCAATCTCTCAGTTGAAAAAAATAAAAAACATTGGCAAAAACAGGTATGAACAAAAGCTAACAAGAGGAAAGAAGAGCGAACCTTAAACAATGTTGTGTCCGTAATAGTCTTGCAGCCCTACTGGAAGAAGCAAGCAATGCTGGCAAAATCATGGCAGCAATGAACAAAGAAGTGAAACAAATATAGATTGAAGAAAATCATAAGTAAAGTCAATCCAACCAGCTTCGTCTCCAGCAACAGTGGCAGGTAAGCTCTTCTTCCCCCGTTTGCATTTTAATTAACTGCTCACTGTGCATGCGTGAATTATAATTCCCGCATGCTTGCACAGTGACCAAGCTGGTCAGCTGGATCAAGCCCATCCTGTGTGGCTCTGAGCTGAATCCAGCTTCTGTAACAAAATAGAGAACTGTTGAAATTGAGGGGGGCCTTGATCTAAGGCCCATCCAGCCCCTTTTTTTTTTTTATTAAAGGTGGATTAAAGGCACATCTCATGCCTCTTTTTCTTACTTTTTATTTTATTTTAATATCTAAGTCAAATATGCCTTTTAAAATATTAGAATTTTTTTGCAAAAAAATTCGAGAACCCTTTTAAATTTATTTATAGATTCTTTGCATTTTTTTTACAACTTTACCTAATATTGAATTGTAAATACTGCAAAATGTGAATTTGATATAAAATATATACTAGTGTTTTTTATTTTCTCCCGAAAAATAAGAAAAGAAGGCTCCCTCCTTGCAAAACTACAAAAAAAATATTTTGCTTTCAATTCAAAATCTTACTTGTTTATTTAATAATACCAGGGATATTTATATTTACTAATATTAAAATTAAAAATACCTTCCATGTTCAATAATACTAGGATTATAAATTGAAATACTAGAATTGAAAAATATTCTAGACTCCAACATCCACTAACACCAAAATCATGAATATTATACTTTTTTAAGTAATATTTATCAAGTCAGGGTTGAACGTATTTATAATTAAATATTCAAATGACACTAGATTCATGAATATTATAAGCAAACTATCAAAAGTAAAATACAATAAATTCTTAGCAATTTAAAACAAAATTAACAATACAATTTAGCTTAGGTAAAATGTTAAAATGATGATAATATCTTTCTTTTTACGTAATCAATCTTTTTTAAAATGATGATAATATCTTTCTTTTTATGTAATCAATCTTGTACCATAAAATCTTTATTAATTAGTTATAATTTCTAATGACCATAATATTAAGTGACGACTTATTAAATTATATTTTTTTATTCTCTAAAAATAAAATATTAAATATCTGTTATTTTTATCAAAAATTTTAACACCATTGCAAAGTCAAGTGCAACACAAGAAATGCAATCGGTAACAATTTTTATTTGCTAAAACCTCTTTTATTTATTAATAAGATTGGTTTTGCAATGAACCTCTTTTATTTATTAATAAGATTGGTTTTGCAATGAACCTCTTTTATTTATTAATAAGATTGGTTTTGCAATAGTGCAACACAAGAAATGCAATCGGTAACAATTTTTATTTGCTAAAACCTCTTTTATTTATTAATAAGACTTTCATTTTAAATTAGAAAAGAAAAATGAGACAAAAATATTGAAAGGTAGCAAGGAATTTGACGGATGGAATGGAATGTCGAGAGAAGTAGAACATCTATTTCAACATTTCTGTTTTTTATTTTTTTAGTAACAAGCTTGCTAATTTTGTACCATCTTAACTTTTTCTTAACCCATGTATTTTTTTTGTAGATCATTAATTAATATTGACTTTGAAGATCATCCAAGAATACAACTTATATCAGATAATTTTTTATATCATAATTTTTAGTTCAAACAACAAAAGCTATACATGCATAATTTTTTAATGCATCACATAGAAATACTATATTTTTTTATAAATATTAATAGATTGAATATAATTATTTATAATTTGAATGATTTCTACAACTATAATAATACAAGATTTGGAAATAACTGAATCAATAAGGCGCCAAAGACCATGTGGATCTGCAAAATAGTACGAGCCTCTTTTGTCCAGTAACTAGCGAGTCCTGTTGGGCTAATGGCCATTGTTCTAACCCCCACGAAGTTTCGTGGCTTGTGAGTAGGCTTGGCGGCATCAATGAAAGTCCAAGCTATTATTGTCGTCAGAAAATCAGAAACAGAATCTTACTCCCGTACTTGCACGTGCGTGTGTGATGCGTTTGCTGACTTCCCCGTTTGGTTGAGGTTGAATCCGACCGACCCCAACGAAAAAACCAAACCGAAAATTCTTATCAATTATCTCTCAACTTCATTGTACCACTATTTAATCCTCCCCCTCCTCCTAATCTTCTGTTTTTGCTCACACTTTATCCAATTCATTGGTAAGTCCTCAAGATTTTTCTTCCATTTCATTGCCTGGCAAAGTTCTTTACTTTGCTTAAGAACTAGGGTTTCATTTCCGTAAACACGAGGAAGAAACTTTATGCCTTGATTTCCCCTCTGGGTTTTTATTCTTTTCTCTATTTCATTTTATTTTTTTTGCTTTGAGATTAAAATGAAAATCTTTGATAGCTTGTATAATTCAAAGAACCCCAAATTGAAAGGGGTTTTCAATGGATTCTGTACTTTGATCCTTTTGTTTTTATTTTACAACCGGGTAGATATACTTAGAAATCCTTTTGTTGGTAAAGTTTCAAGTCAAAGAGGTGTTTTTGGAGATGGGTCAAGGGGTTATGCGATTATTCATAGGGAAATGATTCAAGTCAATGCTAATTCATCGAGCTTGGCTAATGTGACTGGTGATCAAAATGACTCAAGCTTAAAGAATCAGGCTTTGTGTAGTGGGCTGATTAATCATGATGGGTACGCTAATGAATGTGAGTACTTGAAAGCTAACCCGGATTGTTCGTCGGGTGGGTTCTTTGATTATATCAAGTTTTTGTATTGTGATTGTAGTGATTTTAGAGTGTTGGGTTATGTGGTGTTGAGTATTTGGCTTGCTGCTTTGTTTTATTTGTTGGGGAATACAGCTGCTGATTACTTCTGTTGTTCTTTGGAGAGGTTATCGAATCTTTTGAAATTGTCACCCACAGTTGCTGGTGTTGCACTTCTTCCGCTGGGGAATGGAGCACCAGATGTGTTTGCAAGTATCGCTGCCTTTGTCGGAAAGGATGCAGGTGGTGTCGGACTTAATAGCGTGCTGGGTGGTGCGGTGTTTGTTACTTGCATTGTTGTTGGGGCTGTATCGTTATGTGTTGCGGATAAGGAAGTTCAGATTGACAGGAGATGCTTCATTAGAGATATATGTTTCTTCCTTTTTACACTAATGTCCTTGTTGATAATTTTGATGGTTGGTGAGGTGAGTGTTGGAGCGGCTATTGCATTTGTCTTGATTTATGTGGTGTATGCAGTTTCTGTGGCTGCTAATGAGATGTTGAGGAAACATGCGCAGAGGTTGAAATTGGATGCTGTTACACCATTGATTCCTGTGCGAGGAAGCATATTTTCACAAACGAGTGGTGAAGAGGATGCAAACATTTATAGTTCTCTGCTTGACCTTGAGACTGAAAGTGACGTGCCCCATCTACCTTCTTCCCTGCCATCATGGATGTGGGCTTCGAATGTGGCCATTTATTCCAATCACTCATCAAAAATCAATTTGCTGGATGAAGAAGGGCCTCCGTGGGGCTGGACTGATGAAGGCATGGAAATCCGCAGTTCTTCATTTTCATGTTCCAGGCTGTTGTCAATGATGGAGTTGCCATTGGCAGTGCCCAGACGGTTAACAATCCCATTAGTTGACGAGGAAACATGGTCAAAGCCATATGCTGTAGCCAGTGCTTCCTTGTCTCCTCTCTTACTGGCATTCTTGTTGAGCAGCCAAGATGATGTGGGTTCTGAAAGCAGAATCATAATGTATTTTATTGGCACTGCAGTTGGTTGTGTGCTTGGTGTTCTTGCATATCAACATACAAACACTGATCATCCACCTCATAGTTTCTTGCTTGCCTGGGTATTAGGGGGATTTTTTATGAGTATTGTGTGGTTCTACATGATAGCTAATGAGCTTGTTGTTCTGCTAGTTGCATTTGGCATAGTCTTAGAAATTAATCCATCAATCCTTGGATTAACTGTATTAGCATGGGGCAACTCGATGGGGGATTTAGTGTCAAATGTTGCATTGGCAGTGAATGGTGGTGACAGCGCACAGATTGCAATGTCCGGATGCTATGCAGGTCCCATGTTCAACACTCTTGTAGGCTTAGGTGTCTCAATGCTGCTAGGAGCCTGGTCACAGAGCACTGGTATATACGTTGTTCCTCAAGACAGTAGCTTGTTTTACACGATGGCGTTTCTCATGTTAGGATTAATCTGGGCGCTTGTTGTCTTACCTAAGAACGACATGCGCCCTAGCAAGATTTTAGGGATGGGCCTCATAGCTCTGTATGTGATTTTTCTTTCACTAAGGGTGACCATTTCCATGGGATATTCAGTTAGTTGACCAGATGCTATCTTTTGGGGAGGGCAGAGTCCTTAAACTATTATTGTCCCGACATTTCACTTGTAAAATTGCAATTATATCATAGCGCGCGTATAATCTTGTCAGCACTTGCTGTCAAATTTTGAATGACCTCCCTTTCCTGGGGCTTACATTTCGCATGGTAACAGGACTATTATCATGCCAAAAGGTTTCTTTAATGAGGTGTCTGAGCTTAGTGCCTTTCATTGTTGTGTTTGATCTGTAGCAGGAAGCAACGTGATGATCAATCTATGTAGGTTAGTTTGGTTTCCACCAGTCTCGTGACCCGTGGTATGCTGTGTGCTGAAAAAACATGTGTTTAAAAAAAGAAAAACATGTCAAGAGAGTACAAATGGGTTTTAAGAAAGTTAAAAATGTGTGTCTATATATATATGATTCAAGTCATATATCAAGCTAAGTTAAATAAGCTTGTCATTAACACTATATGCATCAAACTAAGGAAAAAAAAAAGTGATCATTATTTAAAAAAAAAATTGTTTGCTAAAAAGGAAAAAAAATCAATATTGATACATTTCAATCTAATCAAAGCAATCCACAAAAAAAATTAAAAATAAAAAGAGAAAAAAATGATACAAGTAAACTTGACCAGTTCTTGACATGCAACTCATGCATAAGCCCTGATAATTTTAAAGAAATTGGAATAAAAGATAGAATTTAAAATGTCAAAAAAAAAATTAAAAAAAAATCAATTTAAAAAATACTAATTTTACCCAGGTTAACCTTTCAATTATGTTATCTTGATCATGAGCTTGGTATAACCTAACTAGAGAAAATCACGACCCTCACTTGTTAGCTAATATAATGTTAAATGATAAAATTAAAATACAAAACTTTCTTGAAACAAAAAAAATAGTAATATAAAAGAATAAGAACAAAATATCGAACAAAAAAATAAAGGGAAAAATAACATTGATTGATTTAAGAGTGAAATTAAAAAAAATGAAACATCTTACAAAAAAAACCAAAAAAAATAGAGGATCAAATATGAAATCATAATAAAATAAGAGGGAAAATAACATTTTAATGTTAAAAAAAATAATTAAAAAACAAATCCAATTAACAAAAGGCCCAAAAAAAAAAGAATAAGGACAAAAATTCTAAATAAAAATATAAGAGGACAAATAACATTTATTTATTTAAGGATGAAATTAAAAATATTCAAACATTTTACAAAAAAAAAATCAAAATCAAAACTTAAAATCAAAATAAAATTGATCAAATCTGAAACCAAAACAAAATAAAAGAAAAATTAAAATTTTTATCAAAGGTGAAGTCAAAAACAAATTTAATGTTTATGAAAGGAATCATGATGAAAATCATACTAAAACAAGATTGAATCAAATATAAAAATAAAATAAAATAAAAGAATAATATGAATTTTTAATTAGACAGTATGCCTTGAGGTGAAGAGAGAGAAAGAGAAAAAAGAAAGAACAAGTCATCAAAGTCAAACTGACACATGCACCATCTCATTTGAACAACAACTTTATGAGCTTTTAAATGCTGTTATGATTGCAGAATTTTTACCTTAGAACACCATTGCACACACCACTTGAAGCGTATAAAGTGATCTTAAGTACTGACATGCACGCTATAAACGTCAATAATTTTTTTTTTAAAAAAATAAATATTATATTTAAAATATAAAATTTCCCCTACCTTGGTACTATAATTGTAAAAATACCATAATGAAAAGACAAATAAGACATTAAACCCAAGCTTAAAAAATTATGACTCTAAGGGTAACCAAGTAAATGCATTGTGCATATGTATAAAAAATATTAATTATTAAGTTTAAAATATAAAATTACCCATGTATTGATCCTATAAACACAAAATAACCACATGAAAAGACAAATAAGCCCAAAAATCTAAGTTTAAATATTATTGATTCAAAGGGTAACCAATTAAATTGATTGCGCATTTCTAAAAGATGAACTCGCCCCTCTAACAAAGGTTGTTTTATTTTGATTTCAAGAATATTCAAGTCATTACACTATGTAATTAAAAGTAAAAAGATTTCTTTGTTCTCAATAAATATTATAATGACCGATTGATCCTTATACAATTATAATAAATCCATGCAAATGAGTTTTTTTGGAAGGTCAAAATAATCATTATACTATTCTTATCCACAACACATTGAATTTAAATGCACAGTGAATTCACCACCACTAATTATTTATCTTAAAAAAAAAAATTTAGGTTTTGTTTCCTATATCATTTTTATAAACAAATATAGAGAAGAGAACTATAATGGTATAGTTTTTTTTTTCATTATTTTTTGAGTAAGGATTGTTAACATAAATAGTTCATTATTGCCTTCTCTTATATATAGTTCCAAGAGCTTTTTGGCATCGAATCAGCTTTGATGTTTAGCATGTTCTTAACTATATTCAATACATTAGGAATTTATTTCTTTTCTTTTCAATGTTCGTGTGAGATCTAAAGCATAAAAGTGTTTCAGGTGATGAAAGACGAGTAATTGAAATAAATTAGGTTTATTGAAAAGGTTTCTATCTAATTAGTAAATTACATTCCATTTCTTCTTCTTTTATTGATCATTCTTTTACAAATCCCACCAAAATTCTAAATGAATGAAAATATTTAGAGATTGAATTTGGTTGATTTGTGTTCTTATAGAAGGCGAGAGGGATTGGTAGGTTTCATAGGTATAAAACCTGAATTAGAAGGTAAGTATAATAACCATAAGTAAATTATGTCAAGCGGTAACTTACATTTTAAATATATTATAATAAAAGATATGGATGGTGTTTAATATGAACGGTAAATTAACAATTGTAAAATAGCTTTGGATTTCTATTTTTTTTTTAAATGTTATATATTTGTTACCCATGAATGGAAGCACAAATGCATGGGAGTTTAATGATGCATTAGGGTTACTTATAGTGACATTGTGATCATTAATGGTGTTCAAAATATCCGATTAATAGAAAATAGCATAAAAGTTAGTCAAAAGACAAGTTAACATACATCCATCATCATTATCACCTCTTTGTATTAGGGATTTATCCTAAAAGCCCAGACAAAAAAAAAAAAAAGTTTAAAAGGAAGTTCATTCCACAATTATAACAATCTGTTATATAGAAGTGTGTATCCTTCACCACTAGAGTGGTTCTCCTATAAATATATTAGTGTTGGATACTCACATCCCTAATGATTTTATCATCATAAAAATAAACATAGATAGTTTATGTAGGGATTCAAAGACACAAAAAAAGAGAGGGAAAACATAACAACTTAGAACTCATCATACAAGATAAAGATGTTATGTAAGAAATTTTCTCCACCATATTTTGTTAGTCAGCCTAGATGTGGTACCATGACTTGGATTCTAAATCCATTATTGGCTTTAGAAATCTCTATAAGAAACTCATAACTCACTTTAGTGTGAATATCTTATCTAAGAAAGCGTTCACTAAACTATTTGTTATCACATAAAAAGATAAGAAATCCATAAAGGAATGTCTAAAATGATTTAACAAAAAAATGCTCAAACTAAAAGACGCATTTGAAATAATGGCTATAAAAGCCTTGATTAATGAGAAAAGTTATACACTTTTCTAGACAAAACCTTCATAAAAATCACATAAGTAATAAAAAAAAAACCTTGTTAGTATGAATAAAATGAGTGTTGTAAGATAAGAACACTCATACTTATAGAAATATAAGGATGAATGTGACCAATCTTCAATAAATCCTTATTCACTCTAGATATCTCAATCACATTGTATTCCTTAACTTGCTAAACACAATCACATTCAAGGTTACAAGTCATATCCTAAATGCACGCACGCATCTTGACCAACACCTACATTTCTAAGACATGAAAATAAAGAATTTATCTCATGCATGATATTCAAATCAAATAAAAATATAATATTAATAAAATATTTTTAACTTTTTTTTATAAATAAAAGCAATGATATCTTTATGATCAAGATTGCCTATATATATCATTGTCTATGAAAGTGTTCTTATAAAATTTGTATTTCTAAAAAAAACCTTTATATCTCCACACGAAATCTTCAATGTCTTCTAGAAGAATTTTCATGCGTCCATGTAAAATCTTTGTCTTTAGAAAAAATCTCTATATGGTTCTGTATCCCTAAAAAAAATATCTTTATGTATAAAATTATTGTTTTAAGATTAAAGCAACTATAATACCTAAAAGGGAGTGATTTAGGTGTATCACTAATATTAAAAAAATAATAAAAATTAATTTAAATAAACACAATAATCAATAATAAAATTAAAGTGCTTAAAATAAAAATATAATTGAGAAAATTTACAAGCTTGTTATTAGCATGGTTCTAGAAGCCCACATCCACATGTTAAGTATCAAATCATATTTCAGTATTGTATTCTTTTACTAGTTCAAGTTCAAGAGTATATTAGGTATTTATAAATTCATACCATATTTCAGTGCTATATTAGTTTAGCACAAATTATTTTCTGTTCTTTTTTATTATTTAAAGAAAAGTAATGTTTTTTTTAGCACATGGTTATCCCAAGGGATTGGACCGGTACTTAATAAATTCGAAAAGCCTTGCTGTCATCTTGCTAATAAAATCCAGCACCAATCATGTACTGCCATTACGTCCTCTTGTTGTGTTAAGAGGGAAGAAACAACGTGTACTCAGTTACTGAAAAGGCAGAAAGATCACTGTATGGGCAGTTGGGGATCCAAAGAATCCTAATTAGAAAAAACCTAAAAAAAAAAATCACAAGAAAATTCCCAGCCCATCCTATATCTCAGAAAGCCAGCATCCACACGCACATACAGAAAAAACCTCATGGCTATATCCCTTCTCCCCTTCCTTCATTGTCTCCTCTTCTTCCTCTTAACGCTCCCATCCCAATCATCATCATCATCAGACCATCCACGAACCTTCATCATCCACGTGTCAAGATCCCACAAGCCCTCCCTTTTCTCTTCTCACCATGATTGGTACACCTCCATCATTCATTCCCTCCCTCCTTCACCTCACCCTGCCAAGCTCCTCTACAACTATAACCATGCTACCCACGGTTTTTCAGCCCAACTCACAACCACCCAGGTGGAAATGCTCCGCCGTGTTCCGGGTATTCTTTCTGTCATTCCCGATCAAATTCGCCAGATTCACACCACGCACACCCCTGCTTTCTTGGGCTTGTCAGAAAGTTTTGGTCTTTGGGAAAATTCTGGTTATGGTGATGGTGTGATCATTGGAGTTCTTGACACTGGAATATGGCCTGAGCACCGGAGTTTATCGGATTCCGGTCTGTCTGATGTTCCTGCCAACTGGAAAGGGATCTGTGAGACAGGACCTGACTTTCCAGCTTCTTCTTGCAACAAGAAACTTATTGGTGCTAGAGCTTTTAACAAGGGCTATATAAGTCATAGAGGGAGACATATTGATGACTCAAAAGAATCTGCATCTCCAAGAGATACTGAAGGTCATGGCACCCACACATCAACAACTGCAGCTGGATCTTCGGTCCATAACGCGAGCCTTTTCGAGTACGCGAGTGGAGAAGCTCGTGGTATGGCCTCAAAAGCAAGAATTGCTGCTTACAAGATTTGTTGGAGTTCAGGTTGTTATGACTCTGATATTCTCGCTGCAATGGATCAGGCTATCTATGATGGAGTCCATGTGATTTCTTTATCTGTTGGTGCTACTGGTCATGCTCCTCAATATGATCATGATTCGATTGCCATCGGGGCATTTAGTGCATCACAACATGGAATTGTTGTGTCTTGCTCTGCTGGGAACTCAGGACCAGATCCATATACTGCTGTTAATATTGCTCCATGGATTCTTACTGTCGGTGCTTCAACAATTGATAGAGAGTTTCCAGCCGATGTAGTCTTGGGCAATGGATGGGTTTTCAGTGGGGTTTCGCTGTACTCTGGCGATCCACTTGTTGGTTTCAAGCTTCCTTTGGTGTATGCTGGTGATGTTGGGAATAGGTATTGCTACATGGGGAGTATAAGTCCATCAAAAGTTCAAGGGAAGATTGTGGTATGCGATCGCGGAGGGAATGCAAGAGTGGAGAAAGGAGCTGCAGTGAAACTTGCTGGTGGGCTTGGAATGATATTGGCAAACACAGCAGATAGTGGCGAGGAGCTAATTGCCGATTCTCACCTTCTGCCTGCTACTGAGGTCGGTGAAATTGCTGCCAATAAGATTAGAGAATATGTCAAATTGAGTCAGTATCCAACTGCAACAATTAATTTCCGTGGAACGATAATTGGGACTTCACCTGCAGCTCCCAAGGTTGCAGCCTTTTCGAGTCGTGGTCCGAATTATTTGACACCAGAGATTCTGAAGCCAGATGTCATTGCTCCTGGTGTTAATATCTTGGCTGGTTGGACTGGATTCGTTGGACCAACAGATTTGGAAATTGATCCTAGAAGGGTTGAGTTCAACATAATATCAGGTACCTCGATGTCTTGTCCTCATGTTAGTGGAATTGTTGCTCTGCTTCGAAAAGCATACCCGGATTGGTCCCCAGCTGCTATAAAATCTGCTTTGGTGACCACCGCTCATAATTTAGACAATTCTGGCAAGAATATCAAGGATCTTGCTAGTAGTGAAGAATCAACACCCTTCATTCATGGAGCTGGTCATGTTGATCCCAATAGTGCTCTTGATCCTGGACTGGTGTATGATATGGACACAAGCGACTATATTGCCTTCCTTTGTGCAATCGGGTATGATTCTAAGCGAATTGCGGTTTTTGTCAGAGAGCCTCCTAGTTCGGACATATGCAGTGGTAAAGTGGGCAGTCCAGGCAATCTCAACTACCCATCATTCTCTGTTGTTTTCCAGTCCAATAGTGATGTGGTTACATATAGGAGGACGGTGAAAAGTGTTGGGAATTCTCCTGATGCAGTTTACGAGGTTGAAGTGAATGCTCCTGCAAATGTTGACATCAAGGTATCGCCAAGTAGGCTCGTGTTTAATGCAGAGAATAAGACCGTGTCTTATGAGATTACCTTCTCCAGTGTTAGCTCGGGTTGGTCTAGCATTAACTCAGCAACATTTGGATCGATCGAGTGGAGCAATGGGATTCATAGAGTAAGAAGTCCAATTGCTGTCAAGTGGCGTCAAGGATCATCCAGGGAATCCATTTAAGCATTGGATATTGGAGAAGTATCTGGAATACTTGGGGCACTGGCAGCCTCTTGTGTACAAATTATGTGGTGATGATGATTTAGCTTTTCATTTCAACGAGATTTCAAATTGGAGATTGTGGAATGGTTGATCTAGGAATTTTTTTTTCCTTGTTTATAATGTACCGATGCTTTCCATGGTGAATTGGATGAAATAATGCTTTAATTGCTTCTACTATTGTAATCAATAGATTTGCTCCAGTTCTTTTTGATGTTTCTTCTTCTTCTTCTTCATCCGCTATATAAGTTGTACGTCCATAGATTCATAAGAAACCAGCATAAGCTACGTAAATTTAGGGGAGAAATGAAGCTTTAATGGGTCACAACAGAAAAGACGGCGAGCAAGTGAACTGCTAACCATGCAAGTGAGCATCTCAATCTTCATGGTCTTCTCAAGATTCAAGTGATACCATAGTGTGGGAAAATGCACACATCGAATTCAAGTGCACCTCAAGAGTTTGTCTACACCTCATGGAAAAATTACATGCTCCCAATAAGTAGGTGATGATGAGAGGAAGAAACTGCACAAGAAAAGCAAGTTGTCGAGCTATTTATTTTATTTTATTTTTTAAGAAAATTGTTGAATGAACAGCCAGGTATTGAAACAGGATTATCAATGCAACTGGACATGGAGCTTTAGGAAGACCTAGACGGAAGAACATGAAGAATAAGAAATAATATCATGCTGTGTAACGACGCTTTGGCCGAGTGGTTAAGGCGTGTGCCTGCTAAGTACATGGGGTTTCCCCGCGAGAGTTCGAATCTCTCAGGCGTCGTATAACAATTTTTGCCCTTTTTTCCTACGTAATTTGAGCAGAGCTAAGTTCTCTTCCTCTCTATTTGCTCCTCCCTAGGAAAATCCACGAGCGAGGCAAGAACCAAACCAGTTGAGCAGAGCTAGAAGGTACACATTTTCTCATTAGGTCAACATTCATCGACCACTCCATTGACTTCAATGCTTCTCAAGGTTAATCATCACTTTGAATCCATTTAATTTGATTTGATTGTTTTTAAAATATTTTTCACTTAAAAATATATTAAAATAATATTTTTTTATTTTTTAAAAATTGTTTTTAACATTAAAATCTCAAAAAATAATAAAATATTAATTTAAAACAAATATACGTAAAAACATGCCCTGATAGTGAGAACAAACAACCCACAGCTCAAAAGTCGATTTAGTGCTACTTGCATAGCCAGACCTAAAGGCATGCGCAACAGTACCTTTCAACCTGAAATAGAAGCTAACAGCTCCAATGAACTCCTAATAAGAAACCAATCCGCAGCTAAGCAATTTGAAAGTGAGTTTCAGCATTTCGAGAAATCAAATCTCCACTCTGTGATTGCACAATCACAAACCATAATCATTTGACATAAATTGGATCACACAAACAGTAGAGCGCCCTGTGCAACATCGCACCCCATAAACAGGGGCCAATGACTTGAAAAAAATCTTTAGCATACAAATACAATAATGATCCAATATGCTGCTTTTAATGATCTTATATAATGTCAAATCAGTAGAAACACATTTTCGTCCACAGGTTCTTTTATTTCCAGGTGCTGGTCTACAGGAAGTCCATCCTGCCGTTCTTCTTGCTCCATCGACTTTAGTGGCCATACTTCTGAAACTCCCACTCACTATTATCTGCACAAGTGAGAGACAAATAAATGCTCAGGTGTTTGAGGAAATAATAAATAAATCAAAGAAATTGTATGCATTCTCTACCACGTACCAAGAGGGCACACTTGGCGGGTTTTGAGCCATCGGCTGATACAGTGGAAGTGGAAGGCATGGTTGCACACACCTGTGATAACAAACCAAGTCTCTTAGCACATGTAAGCAGATTGATAAAACAAATAAAACACAAACCTACAGGATAAACCAAAGCAACACATCAGAATTGATCATATAAGCAACACAGTTGAAGCTTCACATCAACCCACATAATCATTAATAAAACAATACAGTTAGAAGTTTGATATGATTAACTATCAAAACAAAGAGGCCTAGATCAGGTCCCATGCTTATTTCCAGTAATAAAGCTAGATGTTCAAGTGAAAAAGAAATTATCTAGGGAATCATGGTTTACATACTAAAAAATAAACATTCATAACCAATAGACAGAAGAATAAGAGAAGGGCAGCTACAAAACCAGCATCTTGACCCACCATTTCTAACTTGTACCATTGAGAGCTAAAATTAAACAAAATCATGATCTCTCATGACCCTCACTATTATTATGGATTACCAAACAATGCCATGATCAGTGTGTAAGTCCCCAATCATTTAAAAAGAAAAAGGAAAAAGAAGAAGAAATACAAGACTAAGATTTTTCTCCTAAATTGCCATCTTGAAAACTGAAAATGGTGACTTCAACCAGGTTGATCAATAGCAACAGCACAACACTGACAAGGCACACAAGCCTTGCAAAGGAAGCACTTATAAATGTACTAGAAAAGCAAAAACTAAATTCTGACACATCGGCATAATTAGCTTATCATGCACTCATAATTCATTAGAAAAGATAAAGTTTGATAGTTTGCTTATTAATAGACCAACAGGGTTGCAACCTGTGGTGCTCCAACTAATATGACATGTCCAAGATCAGACTATCAATCCACACATGCTATATCCAGGAAGAACGTTGAAAAAAATGAAAAGCCGAAGCCAATTGCAGCAATCAGGATAATTAGAATAAGCGAATGTTCTGAGTCAATGGCGTCATGTTCAGGTGAAATCATCTTATAACGGAACTTTAATTATTAAGGGAATGAATTCCCTGTCCTCACAAAAAAGCCAACTTCTTGAAACAGATGTAATGCCAGTTATCGACACCTAACTGCGGACTTCCTCGGCTTTGGGACTTTCAGCTAACCACCTAACATACAACCATTGCAAGCTCATCGTGGGCATTAGTTTCTGCACACAGACTTATTCACCCTTCTATTTCTGTATTTCTCATCAAAGAAAATACATAGAGCTACAGAGAAAAAAATTAAAACCATACTGAGCAAGGGGAACACAACCACACTAATCAAACAAACACTGCTACCAACGATTACAAGATCCTATCACATTAAGTCCTTGTCTAATTCAAATAACAGAGGTGACAAAAGGGTACCAGTATATGCAGTCAAGCTCAAAACAAAGTGCCCATCAAAGAGAAAACCCTTACCCATCACATTAACAAAAACCGTACCCATCACATTAAGTCCTTGTCTAATTCAAATAACAGAGGTGACACAAGGGTAGCAGTACATGCAGTCAAGCTCAAAACAAAGTGCCCATCACAGAGAAAACCCTAAATTCAAGAAAGAAGAAGAAAAAATACCCCAGGCAACAGTGCACTCCTCGCTTGTAGCACTAGCTTGATTTGCTTGGCACTCAATGCCTACACAAAAACATACGATATAATCAATAAATAAACAAGAAAAAGAAAAGTCTTGGAATCTTGAAAGAAAGAAAGCCATGACTTACAAAGATCCATGATATGGTTTCTACAAATAGCGCAATTATCCACCACAATATCTGCAAACCCATCAAATAATTAACACAAAAGAAAAGAAAAATCAAAATTTAAGGGTTAGAAAAAGAGAGGAAATACAAGGAAGAGGAGACAGACCCCAAGCCCAAAGAGCAACAGCATTCCACTTCTTAATTTCGAATCGCTTCGGTTTCCTTGAGGAAGAGGAGCTTGCCTCGCCTGCCGGAACCATCGTCACGTCCGTGTCCATCTGGGTTGGGGCCCCGGACTAAGGAGATCGAGTTGAAGAGGGTTTTTTTTTTAAAAAAAAAAAACAGAAGGTATAGAGAGAGAAATAGCGGAATGGCGAAAAGTGGAGCGTAAGGAGGTGAATTTATTTGCTCTTTCTAAGAAGCCGATTGGGATTTTTTATATTTTAATTTCTTTCTTGAAACTTGTTTTTCATATAATATTTTTCTTACACGTTACTACATTTTATCCAAATATTTGGATGGTTTATGTTATTTGAAAAATCCAGAATCTATCTCAAAAGAATTATAATGCTTTTTAAGGTGAAATAAACTAATTATCTATTATTAAATTAAAAAATGACTCAATTATTAATGAAATGTTAAACCTTGTTTTATTATATGATTTAAACTAATAGTATTAATTTGTTATAGTAGAATTGTCTGACACAAAATAGTCATATTTTAATGAGGTATTGATTTTAAATTTATTATTTTGAAATTACAGAAAAAAAATAATAATGAGTTGTTTTTTGATCGGTTTTATTAAAAAAAAAAGGCTTTTTGGGAACTGTTATTGAATTTGATGGGTTGAGTATAATCTACAATATATTTATGATTTTACCTTTTTAAAATCAAAGAGTTGAGCACAACAGCTATTTCTAGGTGTTTTTGAGTTTTTATATTTTTTATATAATATAATTTTTGAATATCTTTTAAGGTTTTTTTTTTTGTCTAAGTTCAAAGGGTATCTTTTATTTTTTTATTAATTTTTTACAATTATTGAATAGATTAAAAGTATTTTTTTATTTAATTTTATTTTTCAATTTTATTCTTAATCATTTGATTTCAATTCTTTTTTATTAAATTTAATTTTTATTTTATGATTATAATTTTTTTATTTTGAGTTGTCTTTTTCATTAAGTATTTTTAAACAACTTCATCCCTCATTGAATTTTATGGCCAGGGCTGGAAAATATATTGATATCACAATAATTATTCAAATATACATTTAAAAGTTGTTCTAGAGATAATTTCACCCATATTTTTCACTTCACTGAATTAAGTACTTAAAGTCTAGTGTAATTTTTAAAAAGAATTTTATTTAATTTCACTTTTAATTAATCCTAAATTTTTATTTTTCTTTTAATTTTAATTCTGATTTCAATCAATTAATTTTATAAAAATTAAGTTTGGTCCTTTAAAAATCTAATTTTCTAAATAAGACTCTCAAACTTAATTTTCCAACAATTAAATCTCTAATAAAATTAATTTGACTCATTTAAAATATAATTAAATCATTACACTTAATTAAATCATTTGATTTGACCCAACTTAATTCATAAATATAATTAAACTTTTAATTTGGTCTATAATTCAGTCAAATTGACCTATTAATAATCTAATTATGTCCTTAAGCTTAATTTTTATGTGGATTCATCTAATAATAATTTAATTTGATCTTAAATCTGTATTATCTTTCCAGTCTTAGGTATAATAAGATACACATCTAAAATTACACCTTGATTTTTTTATACATTTGAAATCCTCGTTGGTATGCTTTTGCTAAATTGTTTATCTTCTTGCTATCATTATTTATTTTTTATTTTAAAAAATAATTACACATCTAAAATTACACCTTGATTTTTGTATACATTTGAAATCCTTATTGGTATGCTTTTGCTAAATTGTCTATCTTCTTGCTATCATTATTTTTTTTATTTTAAAAAATAGTAAATTATAGGGAATAACCCACAAATGACTTATAACAATTGAATTTATTGGAAATTAAGCTTTATAATTTGTTTTGATTTGATTCAAATTAAGTTTTATAATTTGTTTTGATTTGATTTATTTAGGATTATTATTGTCTCATGACTCGGTATATAAATTGATAGATTTACCCGAGTTGACCCAAATCAATTCATTTTATTGTCATTTCAATATTTATTAAAAAGAAACTTCATTTTAAATATTTATTTTGAGTCAAATTATATTTTTATCAGTCATTCATGTTAACTTTAGACCTGCCAAGACAACCAAGTTACATCGTATTAGCCTATATACTGTTTAATTTTTTTCTACTAAAACAGCATTAACACAATGCCTAAATTTTTTTTTATATTAAAAAAAAATTATTTCATTTTCAGCGTAGCGCGAGTTGATAATCTAATAACTTTTAAAATAAAAAGATACATTAAGGAAAGTCAGGTTAAATATTTGCATAATCATATATATCTTGCTCTTAAAAAAATATTTGATGTTCATTTTAGTATTTTACTTGTATTAACATCTTTTTTTAATTTATCTGCTAATATATTTTGTGAGTTATTTCATTAAGCATACAGTGGGTTGCAAGGCAAGTTGAATACCTAGACTTAATCCATTCAAGTGCACTTTAGTGGTATGTGTTTTGTCTACACTTATGGGAAAATTACGGATATCAAATCCTAATAATACCTATGGCGATGAGAGAAAGAAAATAAGAAATTGCATAAGGAACTAATCATGCTCTTTCCTTTTGTTTTGGAAAACTGCCACATCAGCAGCTGAGTATTTAAAGAGACTATTGAATCTTAGTGGTTGAGCTGGAGAAAGATATAATAAATAATACCATAGATAAATTGCACGCAACGACGCTTTGGCCGAGTGGTTAAGGCGTGTGCCTGCTAAGTACATGGGGTTTCCCCGCGAGAGTTCGAATCTCTCAGGCGTCGTTTAATTTTAGTCTCCCAGCATTTTTAAGATAAATTGGCCGATTAGCACAAGAGAATTGACATATGTACAACAAGATTCGGTAAGATAGCACAATTTAATTATATTAAGCTTTACAAATATATTAAATATTATTATTTGTAAGTGTTAGCGATTTAAACTATGTTATTTTTTACTCAATTGATTAAGAAATTTTAAAAATAATACAAAAAATCTTAAAATTATCAAAATAAGGTGCGCACACAAAATTTTTAATATTTAAAAATTCAATGGTTACGTAGTAGCTATTGTGAAAAAAATAACATTAAAAACTCTTGTAAATATTTGAATATAATTTAATGGTCGGATCAAAAGTTATGATTCTTTTGAATTATTATTCTGGTCTAGCATGACCAGACCTCCTCTTGAGTCTAGACCTATCCTATTAGTTTATAAATGCATTTGTTAGACTATTCAAGTAATTTATTTGGAGCAAGTCCTTATTTAGTTATAATAGACTTACATTTAACTATTTAGAATCACCCATTACTGTATGAACAATTAAAAAGTTAACCCGGATAACAAGTCAAATCTTCAACTCAAGTCATAAGACCTTGATAATCTTGTAGAAAGAAAATTAAAAAAACAAATTTATTAAGCTCAATATTAAAGGATGACATTGAAAATAAAATTCAATTATAAAAATAAGTCAATTTAACCCGGGTTAACCTATTAGACCTTACTTATGACATCGAGATAATAACATAGAAATAAAATTGAAACAGTTTATAAAAGTCAATTCTCAATCAACCTAGTGTTAAAGAATAACATTAAGAAAATCAATTAAAAAAAAAACATGAAAAAAACCACTTGAGTTAACCTGAGATAACCGACCAAATCCATGTCCTGAGTTATGAAGCCAAAATAACTTCATAGAAAGCAAACCAAAATAAATTATGAAGTCTAATTCACCATCAACTCAATATTAAATGATGGAATTGAGAAAAAAATTCAAAAAAATAACAAAAACTCGAGGCAACCAAGCTAACATTTGACACGGGTCATGAATCGTGATAATTTTATAGAAAACAAATAAAAAATAAATATGAAGCACAATTCTCAATCAACTTAATATTGAAGAATTAAAATGAAAAAAAAAAGTTGATTAAAAAATATATCTTAAGTCAACCCAAGCTAACTTGCTATAAGTATGAAGCCAAATTCTTAATTAAATCAATATTGAAGGATGATGTTAAGAAAAAAAATTGATTTAAAAAAGAAAAAAATGACCCAAGTTAACCCGGGTTAAATTGCTAAACTAGAGTTATAAAATTGAGACGACTCCATAAAAAATAAATCGAAACAAATTATACAGATTAATATTCAATAAATCTAATATTGAATGATGAAATTATTAAAAAAAACTAGGGGAACTGAATTGTAAGAGGCAAAGACACTTCACTATTCACTACTATAATGAAATGTCAAAGCCTTTTACTATATGTAATTATGTAAAACAAGGTGTCTTATCAAAGATTTAATATTTTTCTATTTAATAGTATGAGATATTTTTATGCTCAATTGAGACTAAAGTTTTTCTTTTCAAACAATTTAAAGAATGAACTCCCATGTTATACTTGAGAGTAATTTTATGGTGGTTTGAGACTAACTAGTGGCTTCCTGTTAGTTACTCATCATGATCAACTTTTAAAAAAAATAGAAAGATATAACTAGGATAAAAAAAATTTAGATAGGGATATTTTTATCATTTTTAATGAATCATAAATTTTATACTTTTCTTTAAAATAGACCAGATAACACTAATTACTTCCCGAGCACTCAAAAAATCTAAATATTAATCTTGATGTTAAAAAGGACACACACTTTCTAAGGTGAAGTTACTTAACCTTTGATGAAGTACTACCAATCAACCTAACTCATCCATTCATAAAAATATTATCATATAGACCATCGAGAACCTTGCAATTACATGGAATATACGACGAAGGACATTAATCATCACCAAAGAGTTTGGCAAAAGACTTAGGACTCTTTTGGTCGTTAATTGCAAGACCAATATACAAAAAGTGAATTAAATTTCGTATGTGTCTTGACCAAAGTTAAAACAATAGCTTTAGCATTAACATGAACACCATGCCTTTCGTAGTTGCATTTAACATTTATATTTGATATGCTAATAAGAATTTGTATAAACAGTATTGTTTCTCTCTCAAAACAAAATTTGAGATCTTATTTGTCATAACTCATTTTTGGGTTACTGCCTAAATTTAATTTTTTCTTCTAGAAAATAAAAAATATATATATTTAGACTAAAAAAATAAAAAATTCAAAAAAAATAATAGTAGTTAGAAGAAGATGCCAAAATGACCAAAAATTGGTTGAAGAAGTTTAAAAATATAAAAATTAAAATTTGATAGTATTTTGTTGACTAATAAGAGCCCTGTTGACAAAGAAAATTCAATTTGAGGAAGAAAAGTCCAAAATCAAATGTTTATGGATTCAATTAAATTTTATTCAAGGTTTAATTGAATTTATGGAGGGTTTGATTGCAAGAAAATTTAATTTTAAAGTCAATTTGGGCTTTTATTGGAAGAAATGAAAGTTATGGGGTCAAATTCTATTTTTTTAAGAGTTATTTTGGTCAAATCAGGGTCTTAATTGCATAAATATTGAAGTTTGATGACCAATTAGGGACTTAATTGAAGAAATCAAAAACCAAGAACCAAAATAAAAAAGACATGTAAATAGAGGAGCGATAATTAACCGGATTAGGGACTAAATTGAAGAGATTAGGAGTTTATTGATTAATTAAGGATTCAATTGTATAGATTCGAGACCAGGAACCAATGTGAAAAGGGCGGCCAACTTCAGGGGTATCAATTAAATTTGGCAAGGATGTAATTGAATTGATTTTTAAAATCAAAATTGTAATTAAGGATTGGATTGAATAAATCACAAATTGAGGACTAAGTTGGATGCTAACATGTTTTTCACGCCATTTCTTTTAAATAAAACGACATGTTTTGGGTAAAACGGCGTCGTTTCATCCACTATTTTAAAAAATAATTAAAGACCCAAACAGTGTCGTTTGGAATGGCACTATATGTTTTCTTCTTTCTCTGGACGCTCAAGGTAGGGGAAAAAGAAGATTTCCTTCCCCTGCTTTTCTCTTCTTCCTTTCTCTGAAACAACTCAAAAAGACGCTGATAAAAACTACCCACTTGCTTGCCACGTGGTGAAAAAATAGAGGGGACGCACCTCTTGGACGGTTCTGGGCGGCTGCACAGTGGCCACCCTAATCACCTTACCTCTGCGCCACGACTGGGTAGGGGTAGTAGGGCTCTCTCCCCCCCTTGTTTTTTCCCTATAAATACAGGGGGGGGAGAGCAGAAGAGGGAGCAAAAAGGAAGGAGCATAACAGAAGAGGAAAGGAGTTAAAGACTGAAAGGAAGAAAAAAAAAAAAGAAGAAAAGAAAAAACACAGAGAAGCAAAGGAGAGAAGAAGAAGGACCACCGCTGGAGTCATCGCCATTTCTCCACCAGCATCACCACCTACGATAACAGCCACTGTAGGTCAACTTCTCTCTTCTCTTCCACCTCTTTCTTCTTCTTCTTATGCGTTTTCTTCTCCACGATTCATGTTGCATATGAATAATGGAGATGCCTGTTGTTTAATGGGTCGGGTTCGGCCTAATTTAATTTTTTTTTGAAAAATTATAATTTTTTCATGTATTTTTATACTAAATTTTGCTTGATATTAGTTTATATTTTTATACCATAAAAATACAAATATGGTATTAAAATACTTGGTTTTCATCAAAACATAAAAAAATAATATTTTTTTATTTTATGCATATGTCCAAGTCTCAAAACTAAAAATCATATTGTATTTTCATAAAACAAAGAAAGCTTAATATATATATGTTTGAACATGCATTTTAGCTTTAATAACTAGTTTTTTGAAGTCTTGAGAATTTGATCAATATTTCAAAAATTTCAAAAAAAATATTTTTATTTTGTTTTAGTATTAGAGATTATGAATTTATACGTCAAATATATTCCTGATATTAAAAATATATTTCTTTTGACGACATAGAACAATTAGGTTTTTACCTGATAAGATAAAGATTTCCTTATAGGGAATGACTTTTCTTAAAACGTAGACAGACCAACAATTAGAAATTACAACAAAACCTTAGATTCTATCAGCCAACAAAATAATGCAACTTATCTTAGATAAGACATAGTTGGAGTGCTAATACCTTCTCTTTATGCAGCCAGTCTCCGTATCCGATCTTTGAGACTAGTTACGGTTTCAAGTAACCAAAATTCTAGGTGGCGACTCCCATTTAAATTTTTCACTGATAAAAGACAAGAATTTTTTGTCTCCCCATATTTACCAGATAGACACTACAATATACTTAAGGGTGGACGATTGTCGGAATGTTGCACACGTGCAATAGTGTTCGTTAAACTAGTTAATTTACTGGAATGTTATTAATAAAAAAACCAGAAATATTTTATAATCAAGTTTATAAAATTTTAAAAAAATAAAGAAAAGAGAAAAAAGAAGAAGAATAAGACCTTAGAGACACACTGAAACTCCGATGATAAACTCTTAGTACTACTGAAAAGATATCGATAAGATGAATCCATAGACACTATGAAAAATCAATTTCAAAGTTAGTGGTAAGTCACACCATAGTCTAAAGGCATTGACACACTCATTTGTTGGTATCTCATCACTAACTTGAAAGTTGGTTTTTCCTGGTGTCTATAGATTCATTTCGCCGATATTTTTCTGATGGTACTGAGATTTTTATTATCGGAGCTCTAGTATGTTTTTGAAGCCTCATTCTTTTTTTCTTTTTTTTTCTTCTCTTATTTTTTTGAGATGTTATCCTTTTTTTCTTGATTTTTTTGTATAGGTTAATTGTTTGGAAAATGAATGGAAGAATGAAAATTTATGAATTTTAAATGGTTGCGCGACTACTGTTTCTGTGCTAAAATGAAAATTATTTTTCTAATTATACTAGTTTCAAAAATAAATTTGCTCACCATGCTAACGTGGGAAAAACTTCTTGAATAATCCATGTGGATCCTGTCTTCCCTCCCTAGACTCGACTAACTCAAGGCATATCTTCTTGCGTTTCTTAAAAAATAATTCATGTCTCACTAAATGCATGACAAATTTCGATCTTATTGCAAACGTAACTGCGATTCATAAAAACAATAATGTTGAGTTGATTAATAACAAAGCATCAAGATAAATGTATATACCACAACCTACATGCATCCAAATCTAATTAGATTAATGTACTATTAATTATTTTAACGTCCATCACATCTCTCCGTGAATTGGGGAGTACTTAATAATTAAGCATATGATGTGTCTTCAAATGTATCACGAGCAATTACAAACAAAAGGCACGTTCCTCCTCGTTGCAACTCCAAGGAAGGGCGTCCTCTTGATAACTTAAACAAATACTCAACTTCTCTGGACCCCAGAGATACCCCAAGATGCCTTTGTCTCCATACAGTCAACTGTACACGAAAACTTAAGGAGTACTATATTTATTTGCCCTTCCCATAAATTCTATCCCACTTCCCATACCGATCACATGGCTCAAGACAATGATATCCCTCTCAAAAACACCAATCTCACCACCACTTCCCGGTGGCCGCTTCGACGGAGACTATCTATACGTGGGCGTAAACTGCCCGTAATACGTCTAGGAGGAGAAAAGCCTCGACGAAGGATGTTTTTAGTGAGGATGCTAAGAAGGATGCGGTTGAGGTGGCTAAAATTGCAATACCTTTGCGTCTTAAAGAAGCTCAAGGAATATCATCGTAATCTCATGAGGGATATGAAGGTGTCTGGATCAAGTATAGAGGCTTATAACCAAAGGATTTTAATGGAGACCTCTTTTGCTGTTCCTGGCATGGGTATTACTTTCTCCAACTTCCTTTCCGTGGCTGGATCCAACCCCTCTCGATCGTTCATCATGTAGAAGGTGTTTTTCTTTTTTAATTTCTGATCTTAAGATCAATTTCAGTTATGTTAGATTAATTTCCATTCTTTTCTTTCTTTCTTTGCCTCTAAATATTTTCGGTTTTTTTTAATATATATATTTTCCTTCTTTTTGTTTCAAGCCGTAAGAAATTAAATTTAAATAAAATGTAATATACATTTTCTTTTTCTTTTTTCCTTTTCTTCTATAAAATCTGATCTCAGACTTGAAAGATTGTTCTTGTTAATTGGCTGTAGCATCAAGAGACTGACACCATCGCTTTAATCTGAAGGTATTAAAAGGTTGTGATCCCTCATGCATACTTGAGTAAATCCGAGATATAACCATTGCTACTGGACTGGTATGGCAGAGCGCGTCATTAAAATGGAATACGTTAGCGAATTAATGCAAGAAAAGTAAAGCTTGTCTTGTTTTTTCTTTAATTTTATTTTATTTATTATGAATATTCTAGCCTTTCTTTCTTGTGAGATATATGTGATGTTTAAGAATGGAGCTGTGAAATTAGTGCTTTAAATGAACCCCTGATACAATCTCTCCGATTGGTAAATTTGGGTTACATTCTAAGGAACCCATTTTCCCGTCCAAGAAATTATTTGCATAGATATAAAACTTAGAGATAACCTAAAATCCTAGCTGAATTTCACATCGAACCCATATTTTTTTAATAAAAATAATATAATTTTGATATTTTTTTAAATCAAACAATACTATATATTTTCAGTATTTTTTTAATTTAAAACATATGATAATATCTTCTTAAAAAAATCAAAACAATACCATTTTTCATATTTTTTTATTTAAAACCCAAATTAGCCCGTTAATTTATAAGTTGGCCATCAAACTTTTAAGATGAGTTTTAGGCTAGATCAAAGGTTAGATTAGATTTTAGGTTAATAACATATTATCTGTTCCTTCTAATGTTGTTGTTTTCTCTTTTTATCGAACTGTTTTTGTTTTCTTTAATAATACACCTCCGATTTATTGTTTCTATACAATTTAATTATAAGTCACGTATTTTCTATCTAACAGCAATGTTAATTTATGTATTGAGAAGCGCAGAAGCTCAAGATACATGGCAAGTTGTCTAGATTCCATACTGATAACTCGTTTTCATGTTCAATTAACTTATGTAAGTAGTTACATTAATTTATACTATATTGTTTCTACTGAGGAATGTCCCGTGGTACTACTCTCGCAGCTAGGGGTATAAAAAAACCAACTTATCATTAGGCAATTATATTTTTATGTGAGATCTGCATCATTCAACAATAGTTCAAACAATGCTATTAATTTTGAGTTTAGAATAAAAGGTAAAGTTTTAGTATATTAATTATAGCAATATATGTTAATTTCAGGTCAAATATAAATCTAGATGATGATTTAATATAATTAATGAAGAATTTGAATAGGTAGAAAGAGTAAGCAAATCTTAATAATCCCCCCTCTCAAATATATTTTATATTAACTTTATCATTTAAGTTCCACAAATTTTCAATCGAGTCTTTTAATCCATAATTACCATAAGTTCCATTCAAATTATACTTTTTTATATATATATATATATATATAAAATAATGTCATTTTTTAGGGAATTTGTTTTTTTTTGACATAATTTTTATAAAAGACTCCAGTTGAGAAATTCAAATTTCAAGATAAAACAGGGTTTTTTTTTAACACATTTTGAAATTATTTTCTTAAAAAGGAGCATGTTTAGATAAATAATTAGAAAAATAAAACATTAGTCCGATACTCTATTTTGGGAACAATGCAATCACATGTTTGTGTTATTCACAATAATAAAACTCTAGATTGCACTATTCCTAGCTATGTAACTTGATAGATTATACTAGTATTTGACACTTGTTTTATAACAGGTCAATATTAATTTTTTAAAATATAAAAAAATATAAAAAATATTTTAATAGTGTTATTAAATCTAACTAAATAAGTTAATTTTTAAATTTCTGCTCAATTATTTGTTAGATCCAAGTAGCATGGATCTAATAACCATATCAAACCCAAGTAACGTGAGTCTGACAACTATACGAGACCCAAGTAACATGAGTTTAACAACTATACTAGATCCAAACATAGATCCAAGTAACGTGGGTCTGACAAACCATACTAGATCCAAACATAGATTCAAATTGGTTCTAGCAACTATGCTACATCCATGTTACTTAGGTCTCCAAACCTAAGAAAACATGAGTTTAGCATACCTTTTCAACTTTAAAAATAATAAAACAATGTTAAAGTATCAAAATGTCTCATTCCAATCCTTAGAGCTTAGAACATTTACTTTGCAAGTTTATAGTGGACTGTATCTTGGTCCATGGTATACTTTCAGAGGTTGCTAGACCTATGGTCCTTAGGTCTAGAAATCATGCTAGACCTGTGTTGGCAAATATACTAGACCCATATTACTTAGGTCTGGCATCCAAGTAAATTAGGTTTGACATATTTGTCAGATCTAAGTAAACTGATTAGTACTTAAAAGTGCATTTTTATCATGGTTTTATATCATCATTTTGCACTTGAAGTATCAATAACTCCTTAACTAAAGCATGTTTTATAATAATATATCTAATAATATAAGATACCTTTAATTTGTGGTAAATGTTCATTTTAAATGCAGGCCTATCACATAAATGAAAGGATTGATTGATGACTTTAAGAACTTAAATTGCAAGGGCAAAGAGATGACCAAAATTAGAAAAGAGATGTCGGTGCAATCCAAACCGGAACACTATTTGATAATTGGGTCATATCTAGAGCTATAGATCTCAGATTTAGGTCTACTTTATATGGATGGAAAGGTAAGACATAGGCCTACAACTTTTATATGGAGCCCAAGATCTAAAAAGGCCATTTTCAAGTCCAAATTATTGCAACAACAAAGAAGCCCGAAGCTATCCTCCAGCCCGAGCGCTGTTCAGTATTTTGGCCATATCTGGAGTTCTAGAAGTCCAAATGAGCTGAAGTTTTTACACAAGAAAGCTGAGACAATTTCCTACAACTTTCATGTTTTCAAGTGGCTCCAATTTTGACGTTATCAATGACGTTTTAGGCAGACAAAAGAAGATAAGGATTGTCACCAAGTCAAGAGTTAGCCACCCACTCATCAATTAGTCATCAAATCAATAGTTTCCAATTTTGGCCTATAAAAGGAGGCATTTGCCATGCATTTAGGCATCTTGGTGTTCAGATCAAGATCATACTCTTGCTTTCTCTCTTTGTATTTTTTGTAATGTTTATGCTTTACTTTCATTAATATCAAGTTTATACCTTTCATTTCATTGCATTTACTTAGTTAACTTTAATCTTATTCATGTTCTTATTTTGTTTATTTATTTTTCTTTCTTTCATTATGTCTAACTAAGTTTATTATGTCAAGGTGAAAAGGTTACACTAATGGTGTAAGAATAAGTATAGTGTAAACTCAATATGGACTTTAATGTTTGATACTAACATGTTTTATATTTGTTATCTTGTTCACTATTTAATACTTTGCTTGTTAAATGACTAATCTTGATTTATGTTGTATAACACTTGGTACAACAAATGCTTGTCACTCTCATAGCTCATACTGTATGGTATAACCGGCACCTGAGCTATGAAAGGAACTTGATTTGTTGTTAAACATAAGTTATAATCATGAATGCTTGACGAGATTTACAAGTACTAGCATTAATCGAATAAGATGACTAATGTAATCATGTTAACAATCTATAATATGATTGGAACCTCCTTTGTGTGTGGTTTCCAATTGAATAATAAGAGTTTATACTATACTTGTTTGACATTCCATTAGTGAAACCTTTAACCTTGACATTTGTTATTATTATTGTTTAATCCTTACATTAATTTTCCATCTCCAAGTTCTCATCATCATCTTCTTCTTCTCTTTCTTTATTATTATTATTATTATTATTATTATTATAGTTATTATTGTTATTGTCATTGTTGTTATTATTGTTATTACTATTATTATTGTTGTTGTTGTTGTTGTTGTTATTGTTGTTGTACTATTGTCGTTTATAATTTGTACAATTAACCTCCCTATGGTTCGACCCCGGTCTTGCCGGGTTATTTATTACTTCGACACTCCTGCACTTGAGAGAAGACATCAATCTTTTAGTCGTGTCATAAACATAGGTTTGACGTAACTTTTTAACTTTAAAAATAATAAAACAATATCAAAATGTTAAAATGCCCCTCATGATTATTGAAAATTACACAAAAACAGTGTGAAAGAACAAAAATACATCCATATAAAAAGTTTAGTTTTTTTGTCTTTTTCAAGACTAAAGACGTATTTTAACTATTTAATAGTTTGTGAAAAGTTAAAAAACCCCTTAGTAACATGTCTTAATTTTGTTAACCATGTGGTTGGAATAGTATTTTTACTATGCATATAATTGTGAAAAAACTACTATACCCCCATTTAAATGTTTAATGACAAATGAACCCATTAAAAATACTGAAAAATAACATAAGCCTCATTCCAAGCCTTCAGAGCTTGGAAAATTCACTGTGCAAGTCTATAGTGGATTATGTCTTGGTTTACAGTACACTTGAATAAGATTGCTAGATTCAAGATGCTTGGGTATGGCAAGTATGTCTGATTTGACAAACAACAAATAAAAATGATAATTATGTACTTTAGTTATCATGAGAGATAAGAAAGAAAAACTCAAACAATCAATCACCGACGACAATCTAACCATTATCTGTCTACACGTACCATACCATGTGGAAGAGAGCACGACTGAGCATTCAATTAAAAGGCAAATTGATAGATTTGGCCACCAAGAAGTGTTAAACTCGCCTCTTTAATGGCGCGAACGTCGCCTATTTGCTGACAGCTTTTCAATTAAAAACTAACAAATAAAATGTGAAAAATACTAAATGCCTCCATGGTTCTCTTAACTATGCAAAATATCATGTAAAAATACCAAAACATACCTAAAAACAAAGCTTCCTTTTTGTCTTTTTTGAGACTAAAAGTGTTATTTTATTATATATAAAAATTGTAAAAACCTATGATACCCTTATCCAACAGCCCATCCTTTTTTGATCTTGGAGGCAAATAAGTATTTTTACTATTATAAATATTGTGAAATGCCAAGAAAGCCCTTGATCAACAATTCTAAAATGTGTTGACTCTTGGGGTAAAAAAGTAGTTTTACTATATTAAAAAAGTGGAAAAGATACATATACCACTTCATTCTTCTAATGACCACTAAGCCAGATAAAAAAAACCCAAACACTCCTAAACCTAAAGCTTAAATTTAAGTTACTAAAGGATAAAAAAGTAATTTTATTGTTGCAATTCACAATAATTTGTGTCTAGAGTTATAGTGAAATACTCACACCATTTGACTTTCTTTTTAATTGTTTAGAACAAGTAACCTATTAAAAAATGTATAAAAATACATTTTATTTTATTTAATTTTTATTCTTGAATTTTTTAATTATTTTTTATAAAATATATATTTTTCAAAAATCTTAGTTTTCAAAACAATTGATTACAACATTTTATTTCCAATTTATTTTTTATAATTACTAATTGATGTACTAAGTTAAAGAAACCTATTGGAATTTAAATCGACTACAACATAATCCTACTAAAATTTTAATTGAATATAACTAATTATTTTCAATGATAATTATAATAACGATTAATTAACGTACTAAATTAAAGAAATCTATTGAAATTTAATTATTTATAATACGCTATCTTATAAAAAAAATATAATCACTACAACTAATCATTTTTATTGGTAATTATTAATTAAAGGAATCTTAATGAAATGTAATTTGACTACAACTAATTATTTTCATTGATAATTGTCAGCCTAATATGTTAAAGAATCCTATTGAAGTTTAAATCAAATACAATTTTCATTAATAATTATTAAAAATAAAAAAATTAATAAAAAAATTATTTTGATTTATGGAAAATAAATTTTATTTTAAATTTCAAATTAAATTAAAAATAAAAAAAAATTAATAAATAAATTATTCTGATTTACGAAAAATAAATTTTATTTTAAATTTCAAATTAAATTAAAAATAAAAAAATCAACAGTGAACAACATGACCTATTAATTTTGTACAGTTAGAAACATCATAATCTATGTGAATGTGATTATTCCTTACATCATAGCCTTTTTTTTTCCTTTGTTACTTAAAAAAAAAAACTTCTAGCTGGGGATATTTTTATTAATAAGCTAGATGTAAAAGTTGACAGGGTTGTTTCTATTTTTATTATGAGATATTTAAAATCATCATAAAAATTATTTTTAAAATATCTTTTATTCGAAAATATATTAAAATATTATTTTATTTATTTATTAAAAAATATTTTTATATTAACACATTAAAATAATATAAAAATATTAATCTTAAATAAAAAATAAATTTTTAGAAAACAAATTTTCAACGCGTTCCAAACGGCTCAATTTTCATGGACGGTGCTGAGTTTGGTACGTTTAGCTGTTGACTTGTCTTGCGAACACTCACTCCCGCCTCACTTATAAAATTAAGCCCCACGTGGCCCTATCCCTATCTAGAGTCAATAACAAAAAACATGCCACTCAATTATTCTTTCATATATATATATATATATATAGTAGACGCCGTACCCACGTGATGCTACAGGTTTGTGTGTTGCCCATGAATTTATTAAAAAATAAAAAAAAATTATATAAAAAACTATTGTAATTTACAATATTTTCAATTAAAAAATTAAAACTAACTTAATATTAAAAAAACAAAATTAATAAAGAAAATTTAAGAAAAAATCATAAAAAGACAAAAGAAAAAATCATGCAAAGAAACACTATAGCAATCTATAATGCTAAATTCTCAACCAGTTCAATATAAAAAAAACTAAAACCGAAAAAAATAATTTTGAAAAAAATCATAGAAAAAAATCATGTGGGGAAACATTATAGTAATCTAAATGATTTTTTTTAAAAACTACAAAGTTAAATTCTCAATTAACTCCATATTAAGAAAATAAAATCAATAATTTTTTTTTGAAAAAAAATGAAAAGAAGACAATTTTGGGGAAAAAAAAGAAAAAAAAACATGTGAGGAAGGTTAAAGCTAAATTATCAACTAGTTCAATATTAAAAAAATTCAATAAAGATAATTTTGAAAAAAAAACATACGAGAAAACACTATAGTAAAACAAAAACCATATGAGGAAACATTGTAATAATTCACAGTGTTTTAAAGGAAAAACTACAAAGCAAAATTCTCAACTAGCTCAATATGAAAGAAAACCCGACAAAGATCATTTAAAAAAAAATAAAAAAGAAAAAAATTCATAGAAAAACCATATAAGAAAACATTGTAGTAATCCATAGTATTTTAAAGAGAAAAAACTATAGAATTAAATTTTTAATCAGTTCAATATTAAAAAAAAATTAATAAAAATAATTTTATGGAGAAAGCTATAGTACTTTCCCCTTATATTTTAGAGTATTAGTTAGTGTGTGTGTAGAAAGAGAGAGAGAGAGAGACACTATCTCTTATAATTATGCTTGCACATACATATCAACTACAATAGGTTAATTTGCATAGTATTTCAAATAAATTAGATTATAATATCGACACAAATATGATATGTGAGCAATGAATAGATAATATTACATTTTTTTAATTTTAATAATACATGCTATATCAATGTAATATGAGGTTGTATAATATATTTATAAAAATATATTAATGTTGTCATAAAATAATATATAAGATAGAGGTATCCTTCTTAGAAAAATCATAAATAATAAAATCTCATAATTTATGATGAATTCATTCAATATTTCCTTTTTTAAAGGTAAATTTACTTATTTATAAAAAAATTAAACCCGTGGCCATTGAGCTACTATACAGAATTGGTTATAAAATAATTAAAATAATATATTAATCTAATTTACTATTTATATAAATAATTAAATATACCCTACATCTTTTAGTTGATTTAATAATTTTTAATGAGACGGACTAGCAAAAAACACACACATATATATTAGCTATGTTTTTACAATTAATTCGATGGAGGTTCGCGAGTTGAATTATTATTATTGAATTGAAAATTAAAGATAAATTTTTAAATATAATGGTTATGTTTGTATTTCCTTATAAAATGAGAGAATGCAAATCCAAATCATATAAATGATCAAATTCAAATCATATAGATGATAATGGTTATTCATGAACTGAGTTTCTAGTATATTCATTTTTGTGTTTCTTTATAAAATGAGAGAATGAGACAACGTAAATCTAAATCATATAAATGATAATGGTTATCCATGAATTGAATTTTAGTATATTTATTTTTGTGTTTCCTTATAAAATGAGAGAACACAAATCCAAATCATATAGATGATAATGGTTATCCATGAATTGAATTTTAGTATATTTATTTTTGTGTTTCCTTATAAAATGAGAGAACACAAATCCAAATCATATAGATGATAATGGTTATTCATGAATTGAGTTTCCAGTATATTCATTTCCAAAACTTATATATATATATATATATATATATATATATATATATATTATATTTTTTTCATATACCGTCTTTAGAGATTCAAAGTCATACATGTTCAAAGCAGTAAGATATTGTTTGCTATTTGAGTGCAGACAAGGATATTTACACGTGATTTGAAAAAAATTAAAGATGTATAATCTTTCAACCATCAATTTACTAATGATAAAATACAAGTATATATAGACCAGAATCAAATTCTAACATGATAGTTACTAGATTTGATTTTGTTATTGGTTATGAAGAAAATAAATAATAATAACATGATCATTTAAATTAGATAATAGACATAACATATATAAGGCAATATAATAACTACATGATCTTGTATATTGTCTCTTGATGCTGCAATATCTGCTCCATTAATCTTTAGTATTCGTAATATATACACATTAATTTTCAGTATTTGCAATATCTATAAGGATCTACAACCTATACTGTAATCTTTAAAACTCCCTTAAGCAGGATCTAATGGATTAACTAATCTAAACTTGTTGAGAAAATGATAAAACTTACCAAATGGAAGGAGTTTGGTAAACACATAGAGAAGTTGATCATGGGTGCGCACATAGGATGTCTGAATAAGTTTAGCTTGAACCTGTTGATGAATGTAATGACAATCTACTTCGAGATGTTTTGTGTGTTCATGAAACACTGGATTAGAAACAATATGCATGGCACCTTTATTGTTACAAAATAAGATCATAGGTGTATGAGAGAGAAAATCGAGATATGCAAGTAGATTCTTGAGCCAAATTAATTCATATGAAGGAGATGTCATTGCAATATATTCAGCTTCAACACTTGAACGCGCGACCACTTATTATTATTTTTTCTCTTTTAAGACACTAAATTACCTCCAAAAAACATGCAATATCCAGTGGTAGAATATCTATCTAATGCATTTCCTGCCTAATCAGAATCTTTGTGTCCTATAATATATGTATGTTCATTGCGTGTCATAACAATGTCGTGACCAATAGTTCCTTTCAAGTATCGTAAAATACACTTCATCATGTCAAGATGTTGAGTTGTAGGAGAATGCATGCATTGGCTTAATAAGAAAAAAAATAAATGTAATGTTTGGTCTAGTGATTGTCAAGTAAATTAATTTTCCAACAATCCTTTGATAAGTAGTGAATGTTGGGAAAGGTTTGCTTAATGAATCCAGTCACAGCTTGTTGTCAGAAGAGTAATAGCTGGCTTGGTATGTAGCAAGTCAGCATCCTGTATCATGTCTAAGACATACTTCTGTTGGTTAAAAAACATACCCTTGTTGGAAGTAGCCATTTATATCCCTAAGAAATACTTCAGCTTTCTAAGATCTTTAATGGAGAATTACCGTTGTAGATGAACCTTTAATTTTATAACAAATGTTTTATTACTTTCCGTGATATTTAAATCATCTACATATACAAGCACAATCAACTTGTCTATATAATTCTGTTAAATAAATAGTAAAGAGTTAACATTACTTCTTATGAAACCAAAAGTCTATAAAGCAACATTTAATGTAGCATGCTATGCTCATGAATTGTGTTTCAATCCATAAATGGATTTGAGAAGTTTGCAGATCTGGTTAGAAGAGTGACTTTGTAGATGTTCTAGGGATAACTTCATGAATACTTCCTCTTAAAGTTCTTCATACAGAAATATATTATGTACATCCATTTGATATAATGACCAGCCTTAATTAACTGCCACAGATAATAAAACATGGATAATAGTCATTCATTTTCACATTTGAGTTGAATTTTGTCTTGAAAATCTAGTGACAACTAACTACATGCTTACCTATAAGAAGAGGCATGATGCTCAATGTCTAATTATCAGCAAGTGCACTCAATTCTTCTGTCACAACCTGCTACCATATAGCTTAGGATTGAGTTTCTTAAAATGACTTGGGTTCATGTTCTTCAAAGATGGAGGCAAGAAAGGCTCAGTGATCTGAGGATAATTTATCATATGACAGAACTTTAGAGATTGGATGCTTGACAGTGTATGTTACATACTTTTGTAATATGGGAGGAGACTGACATGTCTTATAAGACATTTTTCTAGGAACTTCATCACATTGAATAACAGGGTCTTCTATAATGGGTTGAAAAACATCAAGTGTTGGACATTCACCCATAAGATCCTCAGTCGTGGTGGAAGAAAATTGATCAACAATGGGCTAAACTTTAATATTTGAAATTCTAGGAACTTGTTGCGGTAGAGAACATACATTCTAATCATAATAACTGGAACTAGGTAGTGAAAACAAGTTAAAAGCATCATCTTCTTGATTTGTGGCAGGGTAATAAGGAGTATCTTCAGAAAATTTAACATCTCTTGAAACATACATTTTCTTTTGTGAGAGATCATAACATTTGTATCCCTTTTATGTTTGAGAATACCCCAAGAAAATGCATTTGATAGCTTTAAAATTAAGCTTATCTCATTGTAATGAAGGTAAATGCATAAAACATGTGCATCCAAATACTTTTAAATGTGCTAATTTAAGATTTGGAACCTGCAAAACTTCAAGAGGAGATTTAAAATCCAGCACATTGCTAGGTAAGTGATTTATGAGATAAACAGCTACAAGAACACAGTCTAACCAAAACCCCTTTGGAATATACATTTGTAACATTATAGGACGAGTTTTTTCAAGTAGATCATGATTTTTCCATTCGAAGACTCCATTTTGTTATGGTATACCAACATAACTAGTTTGATGTAATATGTCATTAGAGTTTAAATAATGTGTCATGCCTTTGGACATGTATTTTGAGCCATTATCTGATCGGAATATTTTAAGATGGCCAAAGAATTAATTTGTAATTAACATATGAAAATCCTGAAAGCAGGAAAAAAACCACCCTTAGCCTTTAACAAATACACCCATGTGACTCTAGAAAAATCAATCATCAATAAAGGTTATAAAATATTTATAACCATCAAGAAATGTATCGAAAGGTCCCCATACATCTGAGTGTAGAAGTTCAAATGTATGTGTTACATGTATAGTAGAATTATTAAACAAAAATCTAAATGATTTTGAAAAATAACAGATCTCACATTCAAGGGGTTTAAAGATGGAAACTAAATTTATTTTGCAATCTAACAAACATCCTAAACAACGATGCCATAAGAGTGGCTTGTATGATGTTTTGAAACTAGTCTGAAGGTTTTTAGGAACGTGATTATGCTGAAAAAATAATAGAGACCACGTAAGAAAAAACCTTCACCAATCGTTTTTTGGTTAATCGGTCTTGAAATATAACCTTGTGATGAATAAAAATTACATCACAATTACAAGTAGAAGTTATATTATTGACCAAAAGTAATTAAAAAGGAAAAAAAAGAAACAAATAGAACATCAGACATGTTTTCAGATACAATCTTAATTTTTCTCTTATCCTTCACAGGAGACCCTTTTCCATTTGCTACCGAAATAAAGGCAGGAAAAACAAATCTTTCAAGGTTAGAGAAATTTATCAATTTGTTTGATATATAATCAAATGCTCCAGAATCAACAGTCCAAAGATTATGCATATTATCAAGTTTTAATGCAATTAGAATACCTTGGCTGGTGTTTATGTCTATCTCAACTAGAAAATCTATGAGGTGACTGATCAATGCAGTTGAGTTTTGTTGATGTTGTTCTAATCTAGCAGTTCTAGTGATTCCAGACTGCATCTTTCCACGATTATGCTTATCCTACAGATAATTGACAAAATCTTATATCAAGGCAATAGGGTTGGTAGCTTTATAGTTCATTCTCTTCTAAAGTCCTCTTTGCTCATTAGAAAATCTGGGTTTAAGTTTTGGATGTAGCTGCTAACACTAGTTAGTGAGGTATCTAGTATTATGACAATAGTTGTACTTGAACTCTGAATGTTTTTTCTTTAATGATTTGTCATCACTCATTTGTTTTGATATTAAAAAACATGCCTATGCATACAAGAACTGGAGTTTTCACTACATGGCATTTTCTTGACATGATAACCATCGGTGGCTATTGTTCTAAACTGAGTTTTATGATTCATTAGCTTCCTGTGAATTTCTTCACGTTAAACCATTGTTGTCACAGACTGCAAAGATGATAGTTCTGGGTTCATTAGGATGTGGCTCCTCAAATCTTCAAAGTTAGAACTAAGGCTTGTCAAAAGTTGGAAAATTCTGTCTTCCTCTATTCTTCTACATAGGACAACAGCATCACATGTGTAAGGGCGATAAATCTATAATTCGTTCCATAGGCTTTTCAGACTTCCTAATTGTTGAACAAATGGTCTATTGTCTTGATGAAGATTTACAATTTTATGGAGAATTTGAAAAATCCATGCTGCATTGTTTTGGTTGCCATACATATCTCGAATGGCATTCCAAAGATCATGTGTGGATTTGGAGTAGTTGAAAATTTCAGTCAAGTTTTGTTCCATAGAATTAAGAATCCAAGCCATCACTAGTTGATATTTGGATAACCATATTTTGTATTAGGGAGAGTCCACATTTGGAGATGATATTGAATCATTGATTAATCCTAATTTTGATCTTCCAACTAGAAAAATAGTGATAGCTCTTGACCAAGAAAAATAATTGAATTCATTTAGTAATACTCAACTCAATTGTTGAGCAACATTGGTTTCATCGGTATTATTATTGAAAAGAGGAGTTACCCTTGAGCTAGAACTTTCTTCCATAGTGGCTGTAGAAAATTCTTCCATAGGAATAGAAACTAATACTCAATTAATGATAGAAACCTAGCTTTGATACCATGTAGAAATTTAGAGAAGTATAATATTTTAATCATCAATTTACTGATGGTAAAGTAAAGGTATATATAGACTAAAATCAATTTCTAACATGGCAGTTACTAGATTTCATTCTGTCCTTGGTTATGAAGAAAATAAATAATAATTACATGTTCATCTAAACTAGGTAATAGACATAACATGAATAAGACAATATAATAACTACAAGATCTTATAGATAGTTTCTTAATGCTGCAACATCTGCTCTATTAATCTTCAGTATCTGTAGCATCTGCACCATTAATTTTCAGTATCTACAATATCTACAAGGATCTACAACTTATACTGTAATCTTCAAGATGACCATCAAACACCTTTCTAAAGATTATCCATGGATTAGAGTTTTTGATATTTATATTTTACTTATTATTTATGGGATAAAAAAATTAAATATTTATAAACTATCAATTGGTTTTTAGATATCTATTATGTATTATTATATAATAAAAAATAAAATAATTAATGTCTCTTTCTATATATGTGTGTTTTATGTCAATATTGAGATATATTAAAAATATAAATTTTCTATAAATATATCTATACAATATAAATATAATTTCAAGTTAGATTCAGATGGGTTTAACAATATCCATACCTTACCCAATATCCATAAAATAAGGTAATTATCCAAAAAATATTCACTCATTAAGATCGGGTTGGGTCAGTATCTATCAGATTCAAATTAAATTGTCATCTCTACTTCCCAGATGATCCGGGGACTAGGTTAGGCTAGGTTTTAATAAAAATAAGAGGATAATTCATGTGATGCGACATGGTTAAAAATCCACGTTGACTAGTGACCTAGTCAGCCCGAGAAAAACCAATTCAAAACCTGTTGACCTTTTTTTTTTAAAAAAAAATATTTTCAAAATTTTTTTATGTAATAAATAAAACAAGTTATGTTGACCTGGGTCAACCTTTCTTTTGACCTGAGTCAACCCTCTTGAACCATAATCTAGAGACTTACCCTTAGTCAACCCCGAAATCAGGTTTAAAACTATAGTAAAAACTTGTTTTTAACCTACCATGCATTTTGGTTTTCAAATACAAATAAACTAGTTTGATTCATTTTATTATGTTGCACGGTGAAACATTTTTTTCACAACATAAAAAAAGATATAGATGTTGTTAATGTTTTTAATTTAAAAAAATTAATTGCAAATTAAAAAAATTATATGTGCATTCAATAAAATAAATAAAAAATTATATGTGCTATTAAATAATAAAAAATATGTTGATTCAAATCAAAATCTGAGTCACAAAGTTAAGATAAATATGTTATTTCTCAGATAATAAGATGAATATTTATTTCAGTTTGAATTAGATATTTACAATTTTAATTAATTTTAATTAATTAAATTAAATTTTACTTTATCAAATCAAGCATTAAACATATTCTTAACATTGTAAAAGTCTCATATAAAGTCAACTAAAATAAAACATCAAACTTAATCCCAAGTCAACTTAATATAAAAAAATTAAATTGAAAATAAAAAAGTCAAATGACAAAAAAGAAAAAAGAAGAAAAGAAAACTTTGTGAGCACCCCATAATTGATTTTGTCTTTTTTCTATGATGTATTTTCATTATTTTTATTAATATTTATTAAATCTTGCATTACCTCACATGTTTATATTGTAAATGTCATTTTTATGATTTACTGATTATTAATTTTGCCAAAAAAAACTATAATTATTAAATAAAAAGTAAAAGGATCCAATAAAAAAAGAAAGATGTAAATAAAAAGAATTGAAGAACCCAATAAAAAAAATCATGCAAATGAAAATAAAAGATTTAAGGTGATAAATCTTTTTTGAAGAATCAAATAAAAAAGAAGGGATGCAAATGCAAATGCAAAAAAAAATAAAAATAGAGGTGGTTCACCAAGTTTTTTAATTGTATTAATTAAAAAAAATTACATTTACAAAAAGAGAAGAAAAAAAAGAAGACGCAATAACAAGTGATTCAAGACAAGAAAATTAAATAATTTAAAAAACGTGTGGACGGTGAAATATTCTTTATGGCTCACATCATTTTCATATGGCTTTCGAACACATGCACGCTTGTGTTGTATAAATAAGGCAACACAGACACTGAGATTTCATACAAAAGTAAAAGGAAACACAACGCCATAGCTATCCAACTCATCTCTTGCTCTCATCATCATAACGCCTCTTTCTTGGTCCTGAACACCCATTTCGCTTATCTCTGCAAAAGCACGCAGTCTCTGAAAAGAAACAGAGAGATATACACAAGATGGCACTTACTAAAGAAATCATGGGTGGTCGTTTAATTGGTGGACCATCATTTGTAACAACATCAAGAATGTTCATGAACCAAAGGCTAGGAATGGTTAAAAAGAACCAGTTCTTGGTGAGTCCGGTTCTGGTGCCTCTGCAACAGATTAGAAGACAGGAGCAAGTAAGGAGAGTTGTGAAGGGTCCTCCTGTGGCAGTCATCAGTGAAGATATAATCAAGGCTAATAACAACACCATCTTGCCTGGAAAAGCAGTGAAATTCAAGGTGAGAGCTTTGGTGGCTGTGAGAAACAAACACAAGGAGGACTTGAAGGAGACTATCGTGAAGCAGTTGGATGCTTTAACTGACAGTATAATTGGGAGAAATGTAGTTTTGGAGCTTATTAGCACCGAAGTTGATCCAAGTAAGTAAAGTAGTATTTCTCCACTCTAAATAAAAGGGTGATCATCACTAGCACTTGTTTTGGATTCTCTAATGGCGACAAATTATACTTATTTTCAGTTTTCTTTGTTTGATATGAAGAATCAAACTCTCATGATCATATGGGTTGATTTGCATGTTTGACATAATTATGCTCCCTTCTTTCATTAGATCATAGAAACCTAGAATTCAATAATGATCTTAAATGGCTCTATAGAAAGCAAGGAACCAAAGAGAAGCAAGGAAGCTGCGTTAAGAGACTGGTCGAAGAAATCAAATATTAAAGCTGAGAGGGTCCATTACACTGCTGAATTTACAGTAGACTCCGATTTTGGTGTGCCTGGGGCAATCACAGTGAGCAACAAGCATCAACAGGAGTTTTTCTTGGAGACTATCACCATTGACGGTTTTGCTTGTGGTCCCATTCATTTCCCTTGCAACTCATGGGTACAACCCAAAAAAGATCATCCTGCGGAGAGAATATTTTTCTCTAATAAGGTAATTATGTTTCTATCTACTAGTTTCTGAATTATCACTTTTCTTGAAATGCAGGATACGGTCGGATTTTTTTTTTGGGGATGTTATTGTCCAGTAATATACAATTTATAAAGGTCAAACCATGTGTTCCATGTGGTCAGGTCTTGACTTCTTTAAAAATGATAGTCAAGTGCAACAATTCAGAGCCTACTGACATTGAATTTTCAGCCACTTAATATTTCTTTTTTACTGCTTGCTTTGTATGTATGTATGTATGTATGTATGTATGTATGTATGTTTGCTTGCATGATATTAGGTTTTTTCTATTCATTTTCTTGTCTTGTAAGAGAGCAAGAGATGGCTTGATATTCATTTTGTTTTACAATGATTATAGCTTTTGTTTGTGATTATGGTAATAAAGGTATTGAAAATGTTTTTCAATAAAAAATATATTAAAATTATTTTTTATATTAATATATCTATCTGAAAATATAATTTTTTCATTATAAAAAAATTTAAGATTTAAATAAACAAAATTTACACCTTATTTCCGATGACACCACAATTCTTCAAAATAGGAAATCGAGTTTCACTGAGTTAAAAATTGAATTTCCTCACATCTCGCTCTCAAAAAATGTAGTGGAATGCCCACTGTGAAGACATTGGAAAAGGATACTGGCAACAGTAAGACTTTATTTAGATTCCCCTATAATTAGACGGGGGTCACCCTCCGTAAGGGACCATGGACCTATAAGCCTGACGCAACTAGATTATGGATGGGTGAGGTGTCTCTGTGCTTCTTTCCTTTTTACCAGTAGAAAACGAGAACACAGAGGAGCGAGGAAGTCTTTTACAAGTACAGATAGATACAAACTATTTGGAACGCACACTTCCCTTTGATCGATGAGCTTGCTGCCAACATGATGATGATCAGCTGGTTCAGTCTGTTTGTATCATGGCATGGGTTCTATGGTATTGATGGAGATGAGCCTTTTGTAACTGTCTAAGGGAGCAACTGTCATCCAGTCACAACCTTGATACTGCAGTCCATGGACTCCTACGTTGAGAATAAAGAAAATTCCTGTTTGTAAATTTTATTAGCATGGTCTCTTGTGCTTAAATTCAGTTTTTTACATATATATATGACTTCTAATCTGAGCAGCCATATTTACCAAGCGAGACACCAGCTGGGCTTAAAGCATTGAGAGATAAGGAGCTAAGCAATCTCAGGGGCGATGGCAAAGGAGTAAGAAAAATGTCAGACAGGATTTACGACTTCGATGTGTACAATGATTTGGGAAATCCAGACAAGGGTAATCACTTGGTTAGACCAAGACTTGGTGGTAAAGCAATTCCATACCCAAGACGATGCCGTACTGGTCGCCTTCCAATGGATTCTGGTTAGTCAGGTTTTGCTTCCTTGATTTGATGATTCAAACATATGATCCATTTCTTTTAGTTGCACACCACTTGCTAATTTCCGTAGGACTTAATTAACTGTGCCACTGCTTGAAAAGTTCTAAATACTTGCTAGGACTTACCATGGAGATGCTTCCTTTTATACATTCGCAATACACACTCACATGAATCCTGCTTGATTCCTCGCGTACTTACCAGATATTAACGCGGAGAGCCGGGTGGAGAAGCCAACGCCACTGTACGTGCCTAGGGATGAACAATTTGAGGAGTCTAAGCAAATTACATTCTCAAATGGGAGGCTTAGAGCTGTGCTTCATACTCTAATACCAGCAATTAAGGCCAGCATTTCTGCAGATAATCAAGACTTTAGTAGCTTCTCAGACATTGATGTTCTGTACAAAGAAGGGCTTCTTCTTAAAGTTGGATTGCAAGATGAAATCTGGAAGAATCTACCATTGCTCAAAGCGGTCAACAAGATACAAGAGTCTGGCGAGGGACATCTCAAATATGACACGCCAAAGATTCTTTCCAGTGAGTACATTCCCTGTTAGATTTCCTATATTTTCTTTTTTTGTATCAATCATTTTTTTTTCCTTTTTGTTATACATTTTATATTCGTTAAAGATCGCAAGAACCATGGAACTTTTGGATCGTAAAGCAGGGGACAAACGTTGCGTATGCTACAATACGCAAACAAGAAATAGACGGATTTTTGGTTGTATGATTCACTAGTTAAACTCGCATGGCAAGGGCACTAACTTGACCGTCCGAAGGACACTTTCCTATAGGGTTCAGTTTTTGAATCAGTGATTTTCTAGGTTTATTGTCGATGTCCCGTTTTTTTTCGGACCACAGAGATAAAACTGATTCATACATGCCCGTGAAATTGAACCATCATGAAAATAACGTCGTGAATCCAGAAAACCACTAGAAGAAGAAAAAATGTGTTAGGCACTAGGCATTAGCCATCGTGCATTTAGTGGGATCCAAGTCATGCACACTGAAGTTTTTCAAGAATAAAAGTAGATTGCCTGGCTTACATTGCTCTTGCAAGGAAGAATGATGTTGTCTAGCATTTGATTACCAGAGAGAAAAAGGCCCACTATGCTTTTTCTTTGCTGGTTGCCCAGTTGGGAGCCAATCCTGATCAAATTAAAAACGTGCTTGTGAGTTTCCAATACCTTTTGGTGGCACGCAGTTGTTTATGTGCAAAGTGGATTAATTTCTTGTAAACAAGTAGACAGTCCAAAACATGATGAATTAATTAATCAAGATTAATCTACAAGCAAGCATGTGATTCGCAATATTGCAGGGGACAAGTTAGCCTGGTTGAGAGATGACGAATTTGCCCGTGAAACTGTGTCAGGAATAAACCCAGTCAGCATTGAGAGACTTAGGGTTTTTCCACCAAGAAGCAGTCTTGATCCTGAAATTTACGGTCCACTAGAATCTGCTCTCGAAGAAGAACACATTCTGGGCCATCTTAATGGCTTGTCCGTTTCGCAGGTAATATTCCCAAATCTCCTGCTTTCCTTTTGTAGTCACTAGCAGTGTCATATTAAAAAAGAAAAAAAGAGAGACTTGCATTATCACGCATGTTCTTCTCGTTTCATTCTTCTTCCTGAGATTACCGATATTTCGTGGGCCACCTTATTATCGGATCTTATGTTTAATTCGCTTGTTTTTCCTAACCATGCCTGGCCTGAATATTGCTATTTGAACCTTGCAGGCCCTGGAGGAAAATAAATTGTTTATGATTGATTACCATGATATTTATCTTCCATTTTTGGACCGGATTAATGCGCTTGATGGTAGAAAAGCATATGCAACTCGTACCATATTTTTCTTGACGCCTCTTGGGACACTCAAGCCCATTGCTATAGAGCTTAGCCTCCCACCAGCGGGGCCGAATTCCCGATCAAAGCGTGTGGTTACACCTCCGGTGGATGCAACTGGCAGTTGGATTTGGCAACTGGCCAAGGCTCATGTTTGCTCCAACGATGCCAGTGTTCACCAGCTTGTCCATCACTGGTAAGAACAAAAAATGAATAACTCAAGTCATCAGAAGGTGATCATTTAAGTTTTTTGGACGAAGATATAAAGTTCTCCATGGTGGCATTGATTGAAACATCATAATGATTATAGGTTACGCACACATGCTTCCCTGGAGCCATTTATACTGGCAGCACACAGGCAATTGAGTGCAATGCACCCTATATTCAAACTCCTGGATCCACACATGAGATATACACTAGAGATCAATGCCTTAGCCCGCCAAAACTTGATCAACGGTGATGGTGTTATAGAGTCTTGCTTCACCCCTGGCCAATATTCTATGGAGATTAGTGCTGCTGCCTACAAAAACTTTTGGCGTTTTGACAAGGAAAGCCTCCATGCCGATCTCATTCGCAGGTGCGTTTACCGCGCACAATTATTCATGGGCATCTATATATCGCTTCTAAATCTCTTTCCCGGGGACATGAAAAGATAGGATCCAGTTGGTTTAGAGATTTAACATTATGATGAAATTATTGCATAAACCTGGCCCTTATGAACCAAACTAATCACACGCAGACTTGGCGCAAAACACTAAATAATTCCAGGTTCATTGCACCAACCATCAATCGGTCATATATAGAACCTGATCCGCTTACTGTTTTTCGGGATCGAAATTGCAAAGGGTCTCTTGCTCTTTCTTCTGATGAAATTCATGTTTGGTTTATTTGGTATATGGAAATCCTGTATCTAGTATTCATTGATCATTGTTGCCGTTGCAGGGGAATGGCGGTGCCTGACCCGACACAACCACATGGTCTAAAGCTTCTACTTGAGGACTACCCATATGCCCAAGATGGGCTACTGATCTGGTCTGCCATAGAGAACTGGGTCCGCACCTATGTCGAGCATTACTACCCAGATTCAAGCATAGTCTGTAATGACAAAGAGCTCCAAGCCTGGTACTCTGAGGCCGTCAATGTCGGCCATTTCGATCTTCGTGATGCTGATTGGTGGCCCAAGCTGGCTACGAGTGATGATCTTATCTGGATCCTCACCGTCCTCATTTGGCTTGCATCCGCACAACATGCCGCACTGAATTTTGGGCAGTATCCCTACGGTGGTTATGTGCCTAATAGACCAACCCTAATGAGAAGATTAATCCCGGAAGAAAATGACCCTGAGTACGCAAATTTCCTAGCTGATCCACAAAAGTATTTCCTATTAGCATTGCCAAATGTGCTGCAAGGCACAAAATTAATGGCTGTGATAGACACATTATCAACGCATTCACCAGACGAGGAGTACATAGGGGAACGACAACAGCCATCAATATGGACAGGCGACGCTGAAATGATTGAAGCGTTTTATGATTTTTCAGCCAAGATTCAGCAGATAGAGCAGGAGATCAACAGAAGGAATGCTGATCCTAGCCTTAAGCATCGGTGCGGCGCAGGGGTGCTCCCATATGAATTGCTTGCCCCTAGTTCAGGACCTGGGGTAACATGTAGAGGTGTCCCAAATAGTGTTACAATATAAGCTAAATCAAAACTTGGAACCAAGTGGTGGCAAGTGATTAATGGCCCCAGCAGACTATTAATTAGGTATTTGTGGGCCACTTGCATTTGGAAATCAGTGCTGAGAAGAGGCCATTCCTTCTCTTTTTTTTAATATATTATTATTATTATTATTATTATGATAGATGTTTAAACTATTTTGTACTTATCATTTCTATATTTTTATTATATGGATAAATGATTTTTATACATATTAACAAATTAATAAAATATAATAATTTAAAAACATTTAAAAATAATATAATTTGGCGAGTCACAAGTTTCTTTGCAACTTTCTAGCTATAAATATCATATATAACTTGCAAGACACGTGATTCCTTTAAAAAAAAATAATAAAAGCAATTTTTTTTTCTAGATTTTCAACTCCTTGCCACAAAAAAGGAAAAAGAAAAAATTAATACAAGTATAAACATCACAATTCAAAAACGCAAGCCTCAATTCATCTCCACAACATAATTAAAAAAAATCAACACATATCACAACTCATCGAATATAATAATTCACAATTAATAATTAAATACAATAAGAATTAATATAAAATTTTATTAAATTTAAACTAAACTAATAATTCTTAAAACATTAAAACATACAATTTTAATTATATCTAAAAATCACTCTACCTCATAGATAAGCTACAGTTTCAACTTGTTTAACTCGAGGATGGGTCTGTAATGTTCTTATAGGGTCAACATCAAAATTGTCCAAGCTTGTGGACAAGATTGAATCACTCGTCCCTGATTGAATGTTCTTTTTTACAATAATGATCTCATCTTTTACTAAAATCATTCCATTTCAAGATGTTAATCTCCCTAACTTTTTTAAGTCAAGCACAACACAAAATTAGTCATTACAAACAAAGTAAATTATTCAATAGAAAATATGTAAAATAGATATACTTAAAAAAATTGTGCACACCTGGCTACTTGTCACCTCTTCTTTAAATATATTTTACATAACTATTGATATAAACGTGGAAGCATGACCCTGGTTATAGTTAAAAATATCTCAAAAACCCTGAAAGAGTG